>NW_020954556.1:36861573-36917134 GCF_900497805.2 Vombatus ursinus | reverse complement strand
CTCTCTCTCTCTCTCTCTCTCTCTCTCTCTCTCTCTCTCTCTCTCTCGTCTCTTTTGGGCTTATTCTTTCCTAATCTCAGGTGAATGAGTATCTGGATATAGAATTGACCAGGTCATGATCTTGTGAGTTTCAAAAGGTCAAAAGAACCATCAGAGGTCCCCTTCCCCCTCCAGAATCCATAGCAACGGTAGCCAAGCCCAGTGAGGAGCCCGTGTGGTAACTAAGAGACTTGCTTGACCCAGCTCAGCCATAGATTGACTCATTAGCTGAGACATAACATCCTAGCAGGAGACAGTTCAGCTAAGCAAGGAAGGGACTTGTCCATCACCAATACCATTCCCTAACATGAACTTGGTGAGGACTGGGCAGAGGCAGGAAAGTACTCCGAGGACCAGAAGTTTCCACTTACTGGCTTCACATACTGCTTACATATGTCTTATCACTCCTGTTATACTGTAAACTCCTTGAGGGCAGGGCCTATGTCATTCTTCATATTTGCAATCCCAATACCAAGCTTCAGGTATCTGTGATTTAATCACAGTGAGCCCTCCCTCTGCTGGCAGATCCCAGCTGCTCCACATCTTGGTAGATATCCTTTGTGAGTTGTGGAGACTTTCTTGTGATAATCCACTCCAAATTTGGCTAGGCTGGTCCTTGAACAAGAGGCACATAGATAATGACTGAGGTGGTATTTGGACCCTTTCTAGCTTATTAGGAATATCAGAGTTTATCCTCCATTAACATAAGCCTTTGAAAACCCAGTACCACTGTTATCCCATAATGAGACATCAGAGAAATATTTTGAACATAATAGAAACATTGTTTAGTGATTATTTGAAAAAAATGTATTTGGTAGAGCAAAACACCACCTCTTGAAGGCTCTGTTCTAAAAAAGTGGTCTCCTATCCATACATCAAAATTATTCAAGATTTCTCTTGAAAGATATAACAGTAACATTGTTTGATGATCTTTGGTTATTCATCCCAGGTAAGGTATGAACCAGGGAAATGGATATCCACCAAAGATATTTATTGTCATCACGGAGAAGACTGTATGCAGAATCTGAGTTAAAGAGAGAGTGCCTGTGAATGGTGAGGTTCTCCAAATGTTGTCTGAGGACAACAGTATCCCATTCCAATGTTTAAAAACCTTCCCTATTGGAAATTCTTCCCTGCACCCAACTTACATTCTCTATTTTTCTGCTTAAGCCTCTTTCTTTTTGTCCTGTCCTAAGCAAAGATGGAATTAAATTCAGTTAATAATAATAGTAATAAATAATAATAATAAATAATAATAAATAACACTTATATAATGCCTACTATGTGTCAGGCACTGTGCTAAGAGCTTTACAAATGTTTATCTCATTTAATCTCATATCTGCCTGGGAGATAGGCGCTGTTACTTCCATTTTGCACATAAGGAAAGAAGGATAAATAGAGGTTAGACGACTTGTCCAAGGTCATATAACTAATAAGTATGAAGTTAGATTTGAACTCAAGTCTTCCTGACTAATGCTGACATTCTATCCACTGTAATAAAATCAATCAATAAACATTTATTAAGTACCCACTAAGTGCCAGGCACTATGCTAAGTGCTGAGGATACAAAAAGAGGCAATAAACAGTCCCTGCCCTCAAGGAGCATAGGGGAGACAATATGCTAACAAATATATACAAAGCAAGCTATAAATAGGATAAATAGGATAAATAGGAAATAATTAACAGAAGGAAGGTGTAAAAGGTACTATTTTACTCGAAACTTAAAAGGAGTCAGGGAAGTCAGTAGTAGGAGCACGGGAAGGGAGCATTCCAAGGATGGGGGACAGCCAGAGAGAATGTCCACAGCAGAAAGATGTACAACATAGCTGCCTCAAAAAAACAATTATTAAGCATCTACTATATACCAGATACTGTTCTAGGTCCTGGGGACACAAAGACAAAAGAAAACAATATTTGTCCTCAGAGAGGTTACATTCTATTGTGGAAGAAGGGAGGGGAATATAACAAATATTAATAAATATCGTACAAGGAAAATTGAGGAGAGAAGGGATTAGGGAAAGATTCCTAGAAGAGGTGAGTTGAGCTTTGAAGGAAGACAAAGGATTCTAAGAAGCACAGAGCAAAAAGGAACACATTTTAGGTAAGAGAACCAAGGCAGGAGGTGGGAAGGCATGATGGGAGTGAATAGCTAGTTCTGTCACCTCTTCTGTTTCACCACTCTTGATTGTTTTCCCCTTAGTCTTTTCCTCAGTCTGAATTACCCCACTTTCCATTAGCCTTTCCACATAAGGCCGCGTTTTCCAACCCTTTCATTGCCTTTGTTGGCTTCATATATAGATACTTCACTGGAGGCTCTTTTCAACCATGTATTTTGGCATCCGGCACTTTGATGGTTACTCCTTTTCCTTGCCTATTAAACCAGCTTGGTCAGCACCTTCTGTTGGCGCAGCTCATACACAAAAACAAATCTCTGCTTTCCAAATCATTAGCAAGTTAGCCTTCCTTTGCTCCCTCTCCTTACAGCGGCCACTTCCCACATGCCACAGCTTGGACACAGAGGCAAGAATTCCATCCCAGGCAAACAGAGGTCAGAGAGTGAGAGGAAGTGAGGTCAAACATGAGGCTGCACAGCGTATCAGAACACATAAACCATCTTAGCCATGAGAATGGGGCGGGCCTCTTCAGAGCTGCTCCAAAGGTAGAAAATACACAACCAACGAGAGTCTGGTTTTTTGAGTGAAAGAAATCTGGATGCATTCATTCTGCCATTCCAGATGGGAATCACTGAGCTATTGACATTCCCAAGCTCAAAGAAAGTTAAGCTTCTTTTACTCTCTTTCCTGTGCTTCACAGGATGCTTATTTGGATCAAAACCAGATTTATCAAAACTCAAATGAGATAATATTAGTAACCACTTAGCACAATGCCTGGCATATAGTAGGCACTTAACAAATCCTGATTCCCTTTCTTTTCTCTCCTCTCCTGCTTGAACTTTAAGGGCTTTAAACGTGTAATTAATTGAAGGAGGAAAGGGCTTAGCCTTTAACTCCTGAAGAGAGATGATCTGCCACTCAGAGGTGACAATTGCGACACACAGATTAGCAACAAAGGAGACTCATTTTATTTTCCTACCTGTGAGTTGCCAGGCAAGAGGACAAGTTAATCATTATTATTAATCACAGCCTAGTACCTTTGTGTATTTATGATCTTCTGGGTTTATCATCATCCTCCTTTTTCTCATTTCTTTATCACTATCTGTGGTGCCGCCTTTCGCCCACTTTCTCATGTTAATAAACCTGGGTTTATCTTTGGGGCTTCCTATTGGCCCCCTTCACACATCCCAACAGTTCCTAACTCCTATCAATTCCAGATGTGAGACATCTCTCCTCTCAGTCTTGTCTTCTCTATTTACACTACTAACTAGGCTATGCCCCCATTGCCACCTATCTAATACTACTGTAATACTTCAGGCAATCCTTCACACTGTTTATTGAATAATACTTCTTTTTTATTGATCTGGTCAGTCATAGTCAACTAGTGGCAGCTAAGATGGTGTAGTGGATAGAATGCTAGACCAGCAGTCAGGAAGGCCTGAGTTCAAATCCTGCCTCAGATGTTTACTATGTGATCCTGTGCAAGTCACTCAGTCGCTACTTGCATCAGTTTCCTTATATGTAAAATGTGGATAATAATAGCACCTTCCTTCCAGGGTTGTTAGGAGGATCAAATAAGACAACAATTGTAAAATGTTTAGCAAAAACATGTGTCGCATAGTAAGTGCTATGTAAATATTAGTTATTATTACTATTTCTTAACCTGTGTCTGACTCAGTTTCCTCATCAGTATAATATGGATAACAGATAATATTCACCTCCCAGGATTGTTGTATCAAATGAGATGATATATGTGAAGTGCTTTGCAAATCTTAAAATGTTATGTAAATGCTATCTGCTACTATCATTATTACAGCTGAAAATGTAAAGTAGTTCCCTAATGGCTAACGAGTAAAGTTCATACTCTCGTCAGACATGCAGTCAATCAACTAGCATTTATCAAACCTCTTATTACCAAGCTGTCTACAAGATGGCATTGCCCTACCTTTCCAGCTTTGGGTCATTTTGCTGAATCTGAAGGGACTTCAGAGGCCACATAGGCCACTCTGTCGTTGAACAGGTAGGGAGAACCCCTTCCTTCCTGAGGCAGGTTCTTCAGGCCATTTTGGTCAGCTCTAATTGTCAAGGAACTTTTCCTTCATTAAACCAAAATCCAGCTCTTTCTTACTTTCTACCTATTGCTCCTAGTTCTACCCTCTGCAGACCAGCAGAACAAGTCTAATCCCTCTTTATACAATACAGCCACGTGGCAAATTCCTGAACAGCTTGGGACCTCAGTTGTTTTTATTTATAAAGTGAAAGGATTGGACAAGATGATCTCGAACGCCCTTTTCACTCTAAACCATGATATGATCCATGGTTCAAAATACTGGAAGACAGCTCTCATGTGTGCCTCCTCCCACTCCTACCCCAGTCTCCTCTTTTGAAGGCTAAATAGTTTTAATGGACCTTTTCTAGGCTTCCCTGCATCCTTCCACTAGTTCTCATATATTATAATCTCAAGTCCCTTCTCAATCCCTGTTGTCCTCCTCTGAACACTTTCCAGCTTATTAGTGGCCTTCCTAAAATGTAGCATTCTGAAATGAACATGAACTCCAGATAAGGTCTGGCCTGACCATAGCAGAGGACAGTGGGATTCTGACATCTCTAGTCTTGAATTCTGTGCTTCTCTTAATGTAGTTGCAAATCATATTAGCATTATTGGGCTGCCATATCACACCATGAATTCATATTGAATTTGTCTCCTACTAAAACCCATAGACCTTTTTCAGATGAACTGTTGTCCAGTCCTGTGTTCCTCCTAGTTATCCTTTCTGGCTTTAGGTTATCTGTACATCTCATAAGCATTACATCTATACCTTTATCCAAGTCATTGAAAAAAAAAAGATGTTTTAATAGCCCAGTCAAGGACAGGACCCTAGTGCCCTCTACCAAAGACCTCTTCACAAGATGATATCAAGCCACTAATGACCAACCTTTGGGTCTGGATCTCCTCTATTCAGTCAGCCAAATCTGAATACTCTACACTCTAAACACAACCTATTCTCTTTTGCTTTACCATGTCTTTGTTCTTCACGCCGCCCTACACATCCTTCAAAGGATTTTAATTTCCACTTTCTTAATTAAGCCTTCCCCAATACCTATGAGAGAATGGAATAAGCATTTATTAAAGCACCTATGATGTACCGGGCACTGTGCAAAGCATTATATAAATATTATTTCATTAGATCTTCACAACCACCCTGGGAAGCAGTGTGATATCATCCCCACTTTACAGTTGAGGAGACTGAGGCAAACAGATGTTAAGTGACTTGCCCAGGGTCACACAGCTAGTAAATGTCTCAGGTCAAATTTGAATGCAGGTCTTCCTGATTCCAGAGCTACAGCTCTATCCACTGTGCGACCTATCTGCCTCAAATCAGTTAAGACCTTCCCACAGCATTTTGTTTCATAAATCAGTAATTACATCTGTAGTGATTCAAAGCTCTGGACTCACCCTCATTAGCACTTGTGGGTCAGATCCTCAATCCTCAGAGCTCATGCCTCTCCAAAGGGTTGTACGGGTAAACCCTGAAGGGTGAGGGAGAGGATGTCTTTCTTTAGCACTGTCAAACATAAGCCCATCCAATATGTTCCCTCTTCCAATATTAATCATCTAGTTAGTAACTTCTCAATATCACCTAACTAGTGATTAGTACCCTAATGTCATTTTGACTGTTTACCTTTTCCTCGATATAAATTAGGCCATTAACATCAATTAGCTTTTATACTGCGATGTTTACTGAAAAGATATAGCAGCCCCAAAGTACAAAAATATCACCTTAAACCAAGACACACTCTCTCCTCTACCCTTCAGTGCCTGTGGAGAGTGGGCTCAAACTTAAAATGGCTGCTAGGAAACACACCTTCCACAAGGGTGCAACATAGTTAGGGGACAACTTGCTCTCTTGTTTGTTTGGCATGGTGTCTTAGTGGCCAGGTCCATTCATTGCCAGACTGAGCCAATCAGGTCATGCCCCAGGATTCTACAGGCCCAAGGACTGGGCTCAAGGGGCTACAGCTATTGCAACCTCTGCTGTGGACTCATGTCACCGGACCAGTGGCTCTTCTGACCTTTTAAAAATCTCTCAAGGTCATAGCCTAGTCTGTTCCATTTCTAATATTGTTTCATCTTCCTTGCTTGAAAGTCAGTGGGGATGGGGAGGAGGGGAGAATATGAATGAAAGAGAGAGAAGGGGGAAGGGTGGGAGGGAGAAAGGGGGGGAGATTGAGGTGGAGAGAGAGAGAGAATAACCACTATAAGGAAAAAAGGGGAAATATTTCAAAAAGACACACCTACAAACGAGTGGGGGAGGGGGCCTGAATTGAATTTGTTTACTACAAAAGGGCTACCTACATTGAATTGTGGTAGGTCTAGAAGAAACAATGGTTAGGTGAAAGTGGCAGTAATGATCCCAGAAAAGTAAGTGTTGAAGCCTGGTTTGATCCTTTGAGTAAAATGAATCCTATACTGGGGAAGGCAGGAGGCCCAAGAAGGGGGTGAAAGGTGTTAATTCATTTTTGTGAAAGGTATTAATCCAACTCAAAAGATCATAAAAACTGGACTCTTCACTGATTGGGTAGGAACAACATTCCTCCCCAGGTTATCACACTAAAGCTGTTAGCAATAAACTGTTAATAAACAAAGGCTTATAAATGATTGAGATAATTTCCCATATCAAACTATTTTCACAAAGATAATAACTTTTGACTTGAATGGTAGTTTTAACCATACAACTTGGAGATAGTTTTGTTCTATTTATATAGTGGTCATTGATCAGGATATAAGTATAAGTACTTATACTTGAAAGAGATAAGTGTGAGCTGGCCAGCGTGATTGTGGTAGGATTCACCAAAAAGGTATTTGAAAAGGGATTTGAAGAATGAGTAAGCTTAAATAGGTCATAAGAAGTTGAGAAGGTACTCTAGACCTTCTAATAAAATCCTTAAGATCATCAACATACAAAACATTCTTCATGTAGTTGCATATTTTTATGATACCGGCTAGAGACAGATTTCCTAAGATGTTCTTAAATCCCTCACTGAGGATGCTAAGAATCACAAAGTTTTTTTAAATATCTATAGACATTAACCTAACTGTTGATACCCTAAGCATGAAGTGTCTAATGATCATTAAATTGACATACTATAGGAAGAACTGCATCTTATTATCATCATCATCTTTATTATTACTTCACAGTGAAAGTTATCTTGTTCTTAACTGAAATTTCCTAATTTTAAAATCTTTAAACACTTATTTGTGGACTTTATAAGAATCAGTTTTTTGGAGCTCTTCTCTTAGTTAAACCCTAAAATAAGTTTCAAGTTTAACAATCATACCCAATGATTCTCATATCATAGTCCATCCAAGTAGAGGTTGAGACATTCCTTATTTCTTGAAGTGAAGTTTTCATTTAAAAAAAAAAAACTTTTAAAAAAATCCATAGCACTTAGAAATAAATTACATGGAACTCCTTACCTAGCTAGCTCATTCCACTGAACCACTCTTATTTTCCTATGCTGAGACCAATCTACCTCATTGAAAAATTATTTATTGATCCTAGTTCTGACCTCTGGGATCACAAAAAGTAAGTCTAATCCCTATTAATATGTAGTTAGGAGGTACATCTTTAATTTAATAAAAAGATATTTTTAACACCAAAACTACAAACTTCAACAATCTCATATAACAAAGAGCTCTGCCCATAAACTTATTCTCTGACAGAACTCTAATGTGAGCAACATTATGGGTAAGAGAAAAATTCAGCAGTAAATACCATAAGTAAGTTTCTCATTTTCAATAAAATCAATCTGGAAACCTGCAACAGTATACCTGAAGAATTCCATAGTGAGAAAAATATATTCATTCACACTCACCAGTTCCTGAAGACTCTGTTTACTTATTTTAAATTCCATTCCTAAGATGTACCTCTACCACCTAAACCATACCTTTCTGTCTAGCAAAGCAGCATTTAAATGTTAGTTTATACTAGATAAAGTTTACATGACATAATAACATGAAACATGCAGAGCAAACTGTTGTCAGTGGCTTGAAGAGTTCTCCAAGCTTCCTACTAGCTCTAATGATAAAAATTCTACCATTATAATATAAAAGTATAAAATTGTACATGGCACTATGTTAGGCATTGACAAAAAGAGATGTATACACATAATCCTGGCCTGTCCGAGTCTATAAACCCAGACAGACAACCCTGATATGGTTCTATGTGTGTGTGCATGTGTGAAAAAGAATAGAATAAAAACATTAAACAATGTTTGCTTCCCATATGAATGGGAAGCAAAGCATTTCTATATAAAACGCTATGTAGATTCCAATGCCACAATAAAGGACTAATTTGTTTCTGGGGAATAAACAATTTGTATTTATTCAAAGTTACTAATACTTAGGCTGTTTTTCTCAACTAGAACACATAAAATATTTTTAGAGCTCCCTCAGTTGTTCAAGAGGTGGAACTACCAAAAAACATGTTCCATTATGTTGAATTCTCCATCTGGAGGAATTTCGGATACTCCTTCCTGACATCTAAGGATGGAAATGATGTCTTTGGACAATCTGCAAAAGCCGTTATGGATACACACATCCGCCAGTTCTTGCCAGTCCTCTAAGGAACAAAATCGATCAGATGTCATAAGTTTTTCTGTTGCCTCTGAGAGGGGAAAAAAACAAACACCAACAACAGTAGTTTATAGTATCCGTCCTTTATTCAGTATCACTTGCACTTATTTTAAAAATTCTATTCTATTCTACTCCCTGCCCTCACTGGATTGGCAGTAGTTCTTTAGGTCCACAAGGGGAATATCCAGACTCACTTTATTTCATGTTGCCTGCAGTTTGCCACCATTAGTACCAAATAGCTTTCCGGAACCCTATAGTTCTATTTTCAGCATATCCATAGCCCTTAATTTGAGAAATATTTCTTTAAACTAATAATCCTAACTCTGAATAGAATGATGGGGCTTTCTAAATTATTTTTTTCTAAAAGAAACAAACACAAAAGAATTTCACTTGTTAGAGATGCTAATGATGTACTTTAATTGTGAAAATTAAATTCTCCTGGCAACATGTAATATCAGAGTATTTGAGGGGTTCTTCTCTCTTGAACCACCAAATACATCATGTTTTGCTTCTTGCAGCACTGCCTTTATACAGGTAGTAGAATACTACTATTCTTTAAAAATCCATTCTACTAAAATGTTCTTTCTATACCCAACACCTCTGTGCATGTACAAAGAACAGTAATTTCAAGGTAGAAAAATCAACCATAAATATTGTTGCCAAAAATTTCTAATCTTCATTATTACTCCGTCTACTGGTTCCTTTCCTGCTATCTACAAACACACCCAAGTATCTTTCATCCGAACACAAAACAAAACAAAACAAAACAACAACAACAACAAAAAAAAAAACCCTTAGTAAATCCTAGAATTCCCATTACATAGCATCCTATCTCTTCTTCCTTTCTCAGTTAAACTCTCTGGGAGGAAAAACATTTACATTCGGTGCCTCCACTTCCTCTCCTCCCACTGTCTTCTAAATCTTCTGCAGTCTGGAATCTGACAGCATCCCTCAAGTGACACTGCTCTCTTGGTCTTCTCTTAGAACTCAACATTCTCAACTTCTCTGAAGCATTTAACTATCCTTTCCTTTCATATACTCTCTCCTTTCTGGATTTTCTTTACACTGTTCTCAAAAGCACAGGGACCACAATGGGAAGAATATGTTGCTTATATGGTAGAACAGAAATAACACCATGGAAATGATGAATGTATATATTTACGTCCTTTTCTTCTGCCTTATGCTTGCTAAAGTTTCTAATTTCATCTTACTTCTCTGATGACTTCCCTAAGAAAATGTGTGTCAGATCTAGTTAAAGTCACTGAGATGGCAACCTCTTCATTTAAAGTTTTTACAAGTTAAATCTTATCAACAGAGGTTATAAGTGGTGCAGGTCTATGTTAACTAACATTTTAAGAGTCTTGATTCTTTACAAAGCCGATAATGAACTTATGACCAGTAACTTTATTTTCTCTGAATAACTCCCACCATTCCTTCATTAAGAACATTTTGCTAAACTTACCCTTCTCATTTTTATCTAGTTCTTGAAGCAGACTTAAGCCAGAATTTTTCATTCCAGTGGAGAAGAAATGAAGTACAATAAGACAAAAAGACAAAAGTGGTGGTTCCCCCTTCCATTCACTAGTAAGACAATTAATTAATTCAATTTGTGGACATATTATTACTATGTCCATAAGGTCATCTGAAAGTAAAAATAAAAAATGGTATCCACACATAATAATGTAGTAAACAACACAGAAATCTATGGTTTTAAAGATTTAAATATTACAAAGATAGCATACAAGAAATGCATTCTTAGCAGATATATTCAGTCTTTTCTATGTTCTGTACAGTGCTAATATCTTGTTATTTGTTCCTCAATTATTAGATATAATGATTGAGAAGAACATTAGGACAAGACCAAAAAAGATAGAAAAGAAAACATTACTATGATATGCTGGCCTCTCCTTCTTGGCATATCCTCTCTCTATCACTCTCCCTCAGGGTATATCCCCATTCTTGTCTGGCCTCAAACTTCAACGTTTACTATCTTCTTCTCAAACCATTCTAGACATGAAATTACTACCAGTATTATAAAAAATAAAAACTCTCGCTATAGGTCATATTTAGAAATAGAGAAGATTTTTAGTTAAAATAATTATCATGACTGCCAATGCAATGTAACTAGAAAGAGCCCTGGACAAGAAGTCAGGCAAACTGGATTCTCATCCTCCTATTTGTGAAATGCTAACTATTATTTTTTGGTGGGTTTCACAGATATTATTTCCATTCAGAAGATAAGGAAACTGAGACTAGTGAGGTTCAGTAATTTTTTCATGGTCACACAATTAGTCATAAATTGTCATAAGTTGTTTCCATGCATGCCTTAAAAACAGTTATCTTCAGGCTCCAAGTCTTGTGTTCTTTCCATTTTAACAGCTGTTCTTAAGCTAGGATCCATGAAGTTGTTTTTCGGTAACTGTATTTCAATATAGTTAATTTCATTTGTAATCTGCCTCAATACTTCAAATCATTTATGATTTCACTGATATGGATATTTCCTCTATCAGTGCAGATTGCAACCCATTCATGACTTCTAATCAGGTAAAATTTTTGATCATGTCCATCCATATATCCTTCACAGATGATCCACCCAAAATGCTAGAGGTCTTTTTCTAAGACTTTTTACATTTTGTGGACAACAGCAGATGCCTCAGGCTGTTACCCCTTGTTCTTGCTGCATAACCAACACAATTAGTTTACTTGTTATATATTTCTTCCACAATATTTCCTATACTAGTTCTTGTGTACATATAAAAATATGCTATAGCTAACTTGCATCTACCATGTCAAATCCCACCTTCTGCATGACACCTTTTCTAGTCTTCTTAGCAGCCCCTCTGAGATCACCTTTCTCTGCTCCGTATGTATTTTATATGTACCTAATTATCTACATGTTGTCTCCACTGGAATATGAGCTCCTTGAGGGCAGGGACTGTTGTCTTTGCCTTTCTTTGTATCCCTAGTGCTTACCAGAGTGCCTAATACATAGGAAGAGCTTAATAAATGTTTTTTGAAAGGCTAACTTTCTATGTATTTCTCTATTGACTGTGAGGTTCCTTGCCATTATGATGTTCTAAAATGTTTAATTGTAAAACTTTGCTGGGGGGAAATGGGTTAAAAATATGGGTCTTTGCAACTATAAGTGGGATTGAGATCATTGAAAGTATTGCAATTTCTCAGTTGCGAACCAGTCTGCTCTCTTCCTCCTATTCAATTCTGGACCTAATCATTGTCTATATTCAGTGCTTGATACAGATTTATGTACAAATTCAGTAGCTAATAGACATTTCTCATTCATTTAACTTTTTGTGTATGAATTGTTAGGCCAATGTTTTCTAATTTTAAGAGGTGGGGGAGCTCACCCTCACATTCTCTTTGGGAATTCAAAAGAACATTAGTCATATTCTGTTTGAGAACTTATGTCCCAGGAACCTTTGCAAAGCTCATCAGTGTTGAGAGGCAATGTGGCAAATGAAATGCTGGACTTCGAATCAAAAGACCTAGACTCAAATCCTACCTCTAACACTTACTACTGTGTTACTTACCCTGAGCAAGTCTACTTCCAATTTTTGTAGAAGGTTGTTGGATAAGGAACAGGAAAAGAAAGGACTTGAGCAAATTAAGAAAATTGTACAGGTAAATTGGATAGGTTTGGATTAGTGAAAAAAGTCAGATGTCAAAATTTGGGAGAAATTGAGGAAAATACGAAGAACAATCTCTCTAGTCTAGATATTGGTCTAGATTCTACTTCTGAGTTGTAAAAGAAACAGGGCCAAGGACAATTAAGGAGGATATAAAAGGATGAAGGGGGATTAAGGGGAACAAAGGATGACTGAAGAAATGAACCTTCAGAGGTAGATTCAAGAAGGAGAAGGAGGGGGCAGTGAGGTGGCGCAGTAGATAGAGTATTGGTCCTGGCTTCAGGAGGACCTGAGTTCAAATCCAGCCTCAGACACTTGACACTTACTAGCTGTGTGACCCTGGGCAAGTTATTTAACCCCATTGCCTAGCCAAAAAAAAAGAAAAAGAAAAAAAAAGGAGAAGGAAAAGGTACCTGGCCAGATAAGCAAAGTAAGTAAAAAAAGGTAAGTGGAACAATTAGAGAGTTAAGCAAATTGGTAAGAGAGGTGGGTGAGGAAAACTGGTAAAATTGGTGAAAAGGACTAGAAGTAGGTGCAAAGCTAAAGGTGAGTATGGCAATGGCTATGGAGTTGGTGGTGCAAAGGTAAGGAATTTGAATGAGATTGTAAAAAAGATTTGACCAAGAATGGTTGAGGTATAAACATCCACAAGCAGTTCCAAATAATAAACTGGAAAAGCTAAACTATTATGTAAGTAGGGGAAATTGCGCAGTGACAACACAATTGTGTGTCTTGTTTGTATTTCTGTCACAGCCAAGCATCTGTGCTCCAAGTGTTAATTTCCCTCCTTGATGAAAATGTGAAGGGAGTTGAAGAATACCTCTCTACACTCCTAATTATTAGGGAAAATGAAGGGTTTCTAAAGGAAACATAATTAAGGATGCAATGAAGAGGAAAAAATGTGCTTGTCCATAAATTCTGTGTAGATCTTTTATTTTGTCCTCCCAAGATTGATACAGTAGTCTCACAAGTGATTGACAGATTATCTGCTGAAGGGCAGAGGAAGAGAAGTGGAACAATAATGGTAGTAGTAGAGTAGTAGGAGTAGTCATAGCAGCAGCAGCTGGTGATTTCCTATTCGGGGGTACTGAGGTAGCTATCTGTTGACCTGATAGTTAACAGTCAAGAAGTCTGTTGTCTTCCTGGAGCATGTATTCAAGCCATAACAGAAGCTTACAAGTCTTATCAAAACGGATGACACCCCCTACTTCTGGGGATCCATGCGTATACAAATGATACCTCTAGAACGAATCTAAAAATGTATTTTCAATGATTATGAAGTCATGGACAAGAAACTGAAGACCATGAGGCACAAGTTACATTTTCCTCACTAGTGGCCAATGAAGGCAAGGGATACGGTAGAAAAAATTAATTTGGGAAATGAATAACTGGATAATAAATGCCAGGGAATGGGATTTCGATTTCTGGATCCCAGCTTACAATACAGGATTGACAAATTCCTGGCCAGAAATGGAATATACCTAACAAAGGCTGGAAAGAATATATTTGCCGGGTGTTTTGCTCATCTAATTAAAAGTGCTTTAAACTATAAAGGATGGAAGGAGGGAAGGAGAAAAGACTATTTATGTATATTCTGTAAGTCAGATACTATAGAGAGTAACCACAAAAAAGAATGAAGACTAGCAGTAGAGACTCACTGGAGACAAAATCTAGCTTGTAACAAAACCCATAGCCTCAAAGGCCTATGTATCTTTTCTCATTCCTCATTCTCCTTGACCTTTCGGCAGCCTCTGACATTGTTGATTATTCTCTCCTCCTTGATACTCTGTTCTCTCTTAATTTTCAGAACATCACTCCCTCCTGGCTCTCATCATACCTATCTGACCACTCATTGTCTGTCTTCTCTGCTGGAGGAGACTACTTACTTCTCACCTGGTGATCTCATCAGTTTCCAAGGATTTTCATCTCTATGTTAATGATTCCCAAATCCACCTATCCTTCCCCAAACTCTCTGCTGACTTCCAATCTCACATCTCCAATTGCCTTTCAGACATTTCAAACTGGATGTTCAGTAGTCATCTTAAATTCAACATGTTCAAAACTGAACTCATTATCTTCATCCCTAAATCCCCCCTGATTCCTACCTTCCCTATTACTGCAGAGGGCAACACCATCCTCCCCATCCTTCAGGCTCACAACCCAGGACTAATCCTGGACTCCTCACACTTTCTCATGGCACCCTCATATCCAATCTGCTGCCAAAGGCTGTTGATTTCACCTTTGCAACATTTCTCAAATATGTCCTCTTCTCTCCTCTGACACATGCCTCGATTATCACAATAACTTGCTGGTGGGTCTGCCTGACTCAAGTCGTTCCCCACTCCAATTCACCCTCCATTCATCCACTAAAGTGATTTTCCTAAAGCAGAGGTCTTACCATCTCTCTCTCTCTCTCTCTCTCTCTCTCTCTCTCTCACAGACACACACACACACACACACACACACACACACACACACACACACACACACAAATAAACTCCAGTGGCTCCCTATTGGGCTGTAGGATCAAATACAAAATGCTCTGTTTGGCATTCAAAGCCCTTCACAGACAAGCCCCCTTCTACCTTTCTAGTCTTCTTACACCTTAAAGCCCCCCTGAAATATCTCAATCCTGGCTTCCAGGATGTTTCATGAACAAAACACTTGAGGTAGCTAGGTGGCGAAGTGGATAGAGCACCAGCCCTGGAGTCAGGAGAACCTGAGTTCAAATCCAGCCTCAGATACTTGACATTTAGCTGTATGACCCTGGGCAAATCACTTAACCCCGACTGCCTCAACAACAACAAAAAAATAAGACACTCCATTTTTAGCTCTGTCTACTGACATCCCAGGTTTCTTTTAAGTCCCAATTAAAATCTCATCTTTTACTAGAAACTTTCCCCAATGCCTCTTAATTCTTGTCCCTTCTCTCTGTTAATTATTTCCTATTTATCTTGCATCATTTGCTTTGCATACATTTGTTTGTATGTTGTTTCCCCCATTAGATTATAAGCTCCTTAAGGACAGGGACCATCTTTTGCCTCTTTTTGTATCCCTAGTGCTTAGCACTGTGTCTGGCACACAACAGGCAATTAAAAACGTTTAGTGGTTAATTGATGTACAATGCATAAAATTTAAGCCAACAAGAGGAAATAAAGGTCTTAAAACAAGAGGGAAATTTGCCCTCATAGCTATCACTGAGACTTGAAATGAAACCCATCACTGGATTACAGCTCTTATATCTTATTCGAAAAAAATAGTATAAATAAAAGGGAGCAGGGTAGCTTTATACATTAAGAATATATATTCCTACACATAATTGAGAAAATATATAGATGGATGATAGATAGATAGAAAGATAGATAGATAGATATTAATAAAAGATATACTCCTGTGAGGAAATCTAAGAACTAGAAGGGGAAACAGGATGGAGAGTATTTTGGTGAAGGTCAAAGGAGGGAGAAAAATAAATGATTTTGTCATTGGATTATACTACAAACCACTTGAACAGAAAGAGAGGAGAGATGAGAAGTTTGGAAAACAGATCACAAGCCCTGCACAGAGGTGTGATATATGAGGGGCTTCAATTATCTAGCATCTGCTAGAGCCACCTTTCTAACAAAAGCAAGTTCTTGACTTGCCTGAGGGATAATTTTATCCTTTAAAAGGCAGATGAAGCAACAAGAGGGAAATTATATTCTAGATTTCATGCTCACCAACAAAAAGGAACTGCTTATTGTAGTGAAAATGATAGGAACTTATGAAGGAAATGATCATTCCATCCTGGATAGCTAGGATCTCATGGACTAAAATTCTACAGGGGAAGTCAGCACAGGAAACATGGGAGATACTCAAGAATTAAATTCTGAAGACACAAAAAGAAATAATTAGAATAAGAAGGAAAAATGGAATTTGACTAAAGTGACCAATATAGATATGTAGAAAATTCGCCAATAAACTTAGACTTTAAAAAGAAATATACAGAAAAATTAAATAAGATTGTGAGACAGTCCTGTAAAAATAGTGTGAGGAATAGTAAAGCTTACAATGAGCCTCTGAGGCTAGAAAGGGAGGCTAAGAACAACAACAAAAAAGGCATTTTTAATTATACTGGGAGAGAAAGGAGTTCAGAGAAGGGATATGACTTTTGCTTTGA
Organism: Vombatus ursinus; assembly: GCF_900497805.2. Taxonomy (NCBI): domain Eukaryota; kingdom Metazoa; phylum Chordata; class Mammalia; order Diprotodontia; family Vombatidae; genus Vombatus; species Vombatus ursinus. The sequence goes on along the minus strand of NW_020954556.1, from coordinate 36,900,544 downwards.
GTGGATGGGACAATGCTAATCGATATCAGAGAGAACAGATAGGTACTATTTTTCGCTTCTGTTTTCTCTTCAAAGAATGACAATCCCAAAGGAAATGGCAAAACAAAAATCAATTCTCAGGAGTTAACACTCAAGGTTAAGTGAGGGGGGACCTGCCCTTGATGAATTCACGTCATTTGGCTACATTGAACAATTCTTGGTCCTGAAAGAGCTGGCAAATGCGATTGTCAGAGATATTTGAAAATATCATAGAAAACAAGAGAAGTATCACAATATAAGAGAAGTTCAAATGTTGATTTTACAGGGGGAAGAGAATAGAATCTGCAAACTATACACTAGTGAACGTGACTTCAATTGCTGAAAACATTCTGGAATAGACCATTAAAGAAACAGGGAACATTCAGAAAGAGAAAGCAGTGTTTAGGAAGAGCTAGTGTAGCTTCATTAAGAATTGGTCATGCTAAGGAGCAGCTAGGTGGCGCAGTGAATAGCGCTCCAGCGCTATTGGAGTCAGGAGGATCTGAGTTCAAATTTGACCTCAGACACTTGATACTTACTAGCTTTGTGACCCTGAGCAAGTCACTTAACCCCGATTACCTTACCAAAAGAAACAAACAAAAAAAAAAGAATTGGTCGTGCCAGACTAACCTCATTTTCTTTTTTGTCAGGATTATTAAACCAGGAGGTGAAATTTAGTAGGGATAAATGTAAAGTCTTGCACTAGGAACAAAAAAATTAACTTCTCATATACAAGAGGAGGAGAGCATGATTAGGCAGCAGTTGTTCCTAAAAAGATGTGAGAGCTTTAGTTTATCTTCAAGCAAGCTCAAGATGAGTTTTCAGTGTGATGTGGCAGTTAGAAAAGCCAATGCAATCTTGGGCGGCTTTAGGAGGGTCAGAGTTCCCAGAAAAGAGAAGTGACAGTCCCACTGCCTTTGTCAAGCCTCATCTGGAGTGCTGTGCTCACTTTTAGACACCATGGCTTACAAAGGACAGAGGCAAAAAGGAGAGTATCCAGAGGGGGCAACTAGCATTGTGAAGAGCCTTGAAGAATCCATGGTATGGGAATCAGTTGAAGAAACTGGGCATGTTTAGCTCAGACTAAAGAATTCTTGGGAGAGAAAAAAAAATGTATGATAACTGCCTTCAAGTAACTGAAGGGCTATGATGTAGAAGAGGAATTAAACTTGTTACCTGGCCCCAGAGGTATAAACTAGGAGCCATGGGGGGATAATCACTTGTCAAGTGTGTTATGAGTTGTTGTGTATGAGTTGGACTAAATGGCCACTGAGTTCCTCTGCAATGATTCCAATTTTATAACTTTATGAAAGTCATTCAGCTTTGTCAGTCTTAATAATTCCCTCACCTATGAGACGAGGGAGGTTGGCCTAGATGGTCTCTAAGGTCCTTTCTGGTTCTAAATTTATCATCTTATGATGCAATAATTCAAGCACACCCAATAGGAAAAGATGGGAATCTGGGTGACAACTAGCTTTTTGATAACGAACTAGTCTAAACTTAGGTAAGACAGACTCGAACAACAGGCAAAAGAATATATCACCAAGCAAGTACTAAAAGTATCTCCAACTAGGACCTGAGAGCAAACATGGTACAGGCAAAGTGTTCTGGCTTTGAAGTCACAGGACCTATATTCAAATCCTGCTTCTGCCACTAATTCCTTGAATGACCACTCCAAGTCTGTTTCCTTATCTGTAAATGGAGAGGGCTGTACTAGATAGCTATTAAAGTCCTTTTCAGCTCTAAATCTACGACCCTATGAAAGTCTGGGCTCTGGGGGTATAGCATTCTAGAACCCAGGATCACCACCACATTAGAATGAGGAGTCAAGAGAATTGCTTTATTAGATGAAGCACATTCAATAAGATTTATTTTTAATTACGCCCTTAAAAGACTAACTTATTGCTGTATTATTAGTAGTATTAATGGATACTGATTATGCACAATAAATATTCACTGATCACAAAAATAAATTTGTTCCAACTTCATTCCAATTTGTTTGAATTATTATGTACACTTAAAATGCATTTGATAAATTGAATCCAAAACATCATCTGTTGTCTTAGAATTAGAACCCCTAAAATAAAGATCATGAATGAAAGCTGAGGAAGTGTTTTGCTGTTTACCATAAGAAAAGTTTTTGAATTGTTTTATATATTCCATGGCTCCATAAATCTGACCCTGTTGACATAGGCAAAGAACAGCTTTCTTGTGCAGACCACATTCACTGTAGATAATCTGGGCTAAAGATAGGCACTTGGACTTGTTGTAGGGATTCTGTTCCCCATACTGGCAAATTACATCCCCAGCTTTTTCAGAAAATGTTACTCTGGGGAAAAAACATCAATAAAGCACATATTAGAGGTTTGCTAGTAAATACATGAAACTCTGAAATATTTTACAATCCAGTAAAATAAAACCTGATTTTCTTTTTTTGTTTTGTTTTGTTATTTTTAAAACCTTATTTTCTATAGTGTTTAAGCTTTCCAAGACAATGAGGAACAGATGAAACAATTGCTTTGTTATTTGCTCTTAAGTATTCTAGGATTAAACAAATGCATCTGAATCTGGTGTGTGATGACGTTTTTGTTTTTTTAGTGGGGAAGGAAATGTTTACTTTCCTAAAGATGTTGGAAATTTAAAACTTGTAAAAAAAAAACTAAAACTTTACTTTTCCTGATAATATTTAAACTACCAGGCAAAAAGGAATTCACATACAATGGGAATCTTTCATAGTTTTGGACTTTTCATTAGAATTTGTTGCCACGTACAAAGAAGGCACTTAATAAATATTGGTTGATGATAATGTGACTCTATACCTCAGTTAAGAAGTTGGTGGGTTTTGTTAGCTTTTTCAACCAGTCTAGTTTTTATTACATCTAATAGTATTTTCCTTGTTTATTATAAGAACTGATCAGACAACAGCAAAAGTAATAAGGTACTATGAGAATAAGGATAGTGAATTAAAATGGGACTTGAGAACTGTGTTTAATACCCAGTTCTTCCTCTGATTTGGTTCTGTGACCTTGACCAGATATTTCTATCATTACATCAAAGTTTACAAGTAAAAATTAATTACCATCAGGATGCTGAAAATATCATCAGTAAGATGTCAAGAACAATGAGCTAACAAGAAAGAAAAAAGTACTGTTTAAAAAATCTGCTAGCGATAAAGAAGCAACAGAAAAATGACCATTTCTTTGTCTACCTCAGGGTGAAGTTGTTTCAGAAGGTAAGACAATAAACATGGGTTTTTATTTAATCCCATGTGATTTTAAAGGAGTTGTTTTATTAAGGTTAAGTGAATAATTATAGTAATTTTGCCTTTATAATTATGTTAGCTAAATAAATAGTTGGAGTTTTTTAGAATTAATGCATCAAATTTCAAAAGACATTAACTCCGATTCCTAGTTTTCTATAAATTATACTCTAATAATAATTTAGTCATATCTACAAGGAGTATATATACAGTATCAGCATCTGTAAGTGACAGTATCCAGGAACTAGCTATAGTTCTTAAGTAGGCTGAACAAGAGAATCCCAGTTCATGCTCTAATAAACAGCTTTCCAGTGTCAGAAGATAAGGTGAGCTAGCTACAGCTCCACCCAAGCCAGAAGAAAGGAATTCAAAGACCTTGATATTTCTTTAATGTTAGCTGTCTCCCAGTATTGCTGGAAGGTTTCTAAATCCCAGTCATGCCTTGCAAAACCCTCAAGCTTACAATACCTCCATCATTTTCCAAATCTCAATTCTAGGTTACTCCACTGTCTTGCCTTCTCTATTCCTACTCTCTTGCTATTGAATGCTTCTGGAGGAACTTATGCAATAATGTTAACTAGGCCCAGTACAAAATCATGTTGTCTAATTTCAATTGCTTCTCTCTGAGTTAGCTATTACAAACCTTCTCTATCTTCAAGCTCCCCACAATTTTTAATCTCTTGCCTCTTAGCAGAAGACCCAAAATCCTACTTTAATAATTAAAGCTATCCACCACAAACTCCATCTTTTCTCTTATGCCACACTTAAAAACCTCCTTACATGGTCTGCATCTTTTCCTTTGTTCCAGTCTCTGAGAAAGAGGTGGCTCTTGTCAAGAGGACAATGACTCTTCTTATGCCCTCAATTCCAATCCTGTCTGACTCCTTAATAAATCAAAATCACACATCCTACAAGTGCCCAGCCTTTATTTGAAGACCTCTGCCAGAGAAGTTAGGGTAGACCCCTCCCTTTGAAGGCAGCCCACTCCATTTTTTGATAGCTCTGTTAGGAAATCTTTTCTCATATCAAGCCTAAATTTGTCTCTTTTCAAGTTTTACCCTTGCTCTTCCTTTTCGATCTTTGCAGCATTTGACACTACTGACCATCCTTCTGCCTGGATTCTCATTCCCCTATGTCATGAACCTTAATTAGAGGTATCTCCCATAGTTCTGTCTTGGGTCATGCCTCTTCTACATGACAATCCTTCAAATACCGGAAGGCAGCAATTATGTTCAATCTCCAAGACCACCCTCAGTCTTCTCTTCTTCAGGTGAACCATTCTCACTCTCTTCAATTAATCCTTAAATGGCATGAAGTAGAAGCCCCTCATTCTAGTTTTCCTCCTCTGGACTCTTTCTTCAGCTAACCAACCTCCATTCTACAATATGGTCCCTAGGTTTGAACATAAATCTGCTCAGAGTAGAATACAGTATCATAGCCTTAATCCTAAAACACAATTCCTCTCTGAAGGAAGAGGCAGGCACCAGCACAGCAGATAGAGCACTGGACCTGGAGTCTGGAAGAACTGGTTCAAATCTGTCTGGAAACACTTACGTGCTGTGAGTTACCCTACACATATCATACCCTCTATCTGCCTCAGTTTCCTCATTTGTAAATTGAGGATCATGATAGCACCTACCTCCCAAGTTGTGAGGATTAAATGAGATATTAGTAAAGAGCACTGCAAACCTTAAAGTACTATGTAAATATTAGCTATGAGTATCTTAATGTAGCTTCAAATCACATGTGGTTCCTTGACCATCATATTTTTGAGCCATGTTGAGTTTCTGATTCACTAGAATGTAACATCTAAATTTTATTTTTAAAACTGATAAAAAAATATCCACAGACAAAACCCAACCCCCAATAAATGGTCAATGGACCTGAATGAAGGAAGCAAAAATGATTGTTTAAGCACTCCTACGTGCCAGTTATTGTGCTAAATACTAGAAATGCAAAAACAAAAGTGAGATAGTCCTTGGCCTAGAATTTACATTCTCATAGAAGGAGACAGTACATATAGAGGAATGGTGGCCATGGAAGGCAGTTCTGGTCTGAGAAGTCATGAGTATAGATGAGTTGATCCAGAAGCAACAGTAGTATTGATCTGCATACTGTTCCCAAAACAAGAAGTGAAATAATAACAACAGCTAACATTTATGTAGCACTTACAATGTGCCTGGCACTGCACTAAGCATTTTACAATTATCATTTGATCTTCATTTAAAAAATGGGGAGTAGGAATATGTTATGGCAAGATGACCAAAGTAGACAGCTAGATAGAAATGTGAAGCATAGTCTAGTCTAGGGCCAGCTAGACACAGTAGGTTAGGTAAATTTATATTCATTAACTCAGGCAGCTCAGCCCCAGGGTTGAAGTTCTAAAACTGAGTGGGGAGAGCAAGCATGGCTTCTGGAGGTCCAATATGGAATACACCATTTCATGTGGGAAAAAGTACAAGGCTTCAGCAGGGCCACTGGCAACATGGTTGGCGTAAACAGCTGTATGAAATGTAAAGCACAGGGATAGCTAGAAATAAAGGGCTAGTGAATTTGCCCTCACTCATTTACCAACCAAGGAAGCTCAGCTGCAGGGCAGGTGCTCTAAAGCTGATTGGATTAACTTTCCCAGAGTCTGGAGGCAGGATTATTGGAGGTCCAGCTGGGTGCTATTCAAGGTAGGAAGAAGCAGGGCAGCCATAGGACTGGTGGCAAGATGGTGTGGGTGATGGTAGCTTGCTAGGATATGAAGCAGAGCCAGGTCTGGGACTAGCTAGATGAATTTGTGCTCACATACTAATGAAGCCAACTCAGCCCCCAAGTTTGGAGTTCCAAAGATGAGTGGCTTAACTCATTTTACTATTACTATTACAAAATGAATTTATAAAAGAAAAAACCCAAATAAAATAATCACTTGGGAATTGAAGAAAAAATTAAAATAACCTTCGAATATTACTTCATACCCATTAAAATGGCAAAAATATTGCCAGGGGACTTTGCAAAAGCAAATACTTTTACACTGCTTGGGGGAGTGCAAACAGATGGGAGACATTTGGAACATACATTCCTAAAGTGAGTGAAATAATCATACCCTGAACCTAATAATCCAATTATTGGAAATATATCATGACAAATGTGGAAATTTGTTTTGATTGACCATATGTATTTATAATGGAGTGTGTGTGAGTGTGTGTACACATGCTTTCAGTGGGGAGGAGGGTGCAGGATGGATTGAAGTGGGAGGTGAGAAGACAGATTTTGGCTGATTAAAACAAGAAAAATATCTTTAAATAAAAAATATTCTAATAATATGATCAAAAAGAAAAAAGTATATGTTCAAATATATTTGTAGCACTATTATTTGCTATCACAAAAAACTGGAAATAACCATAATGTTGCTTTGGAGTAGTGGCTAAATAGGTGACACAGTAGATGGAATACTGGACTTAGAGTCAGGAAGACCCAAGTTCAAATCTAGCTTCATAAACTTGCTGGTTGTAGGTCACCCTGGGCCAGACACTTAACAGCAATCTGTGTCATTTTCCTCATCTGTAAAATAGGGATAATAATAGTACCTCAAAGGTTGTTGTAAAAATTAAATGAAATAATATTTGTAAAATACTTTTTAAACCTTGAAGCACAACATAAATGCAAGCTATCATTACAAATTGAAACATATCAATGCATAGAAGCAGCATGGCATAGTGAACAGAGGGCCAAAAAGACATGTTTCTAAGTCTTGCCTGACACATACTGCTAATGTGACCCTGGGCAAACAAAAACCTCTCAGTACCCAAGGCAACTCTCCAAGACTATCATCTCTCTATAAGTTATAGAAAAGTTGCTGATCTTAGTGGAGGGAGTTTCCACAGGAGGAGTTTCCTATACCAATGAAAGCACCTCCCAAAAAATTTCAATACTATAATGCAATTAACATCATTGCATTATAGCTAGAATTTTGGACCTGGAGTGAGGAAGACCTGAATGCAAATCCTGCTTCAGATACTTATTAGTTATTTAACCCTGGGCAGACCATTTAACCTCCGTTTGCCTCAATTTTCTCATCTGTAAAATGGGAATAATGGTAGTACCCACCCTTCAAGGTTATTGTTAAAATCAAATGAAATAATAATTGTAAAGTACTTTGCAAACTCTAAAAAGCTACATAAATGCAAACTATTATTATTGTGAATTGTTATGAAAGCATAAAGATAGCTGGGAAGATATATCTGAAACAATATGAGGCCAAGAAAACAGAACCATAAGGACAATGTACGGCATATTGATCCACTGCACTACCTAGCTGCCCCTTCCTGCACACAAGCCTATTTTTCATTTTGCCAGGATAAATAAAACTTACTTCACATTTTATACTCTTGTTAGATTCAGTATCTGAAGGGAAGTTGAAAGCTGATTTAGGGAGAAAAAAATGAGTCAGATTTTTATGTTCCTAGAGGAAACCCTGTCAGAAGTCTGAGCCAAAGTGTTTATTCTGAGACATTCCCCTGAGGTGAATCTGATCCATCATCTCAGCGATTGGAGTCTGGGTTACCCATGTGTTTCACATATATGTTAAAGTGATTTATTATTAATTTAATTTTAAACATCAGTAAAAGCAATTAAACATTCCTTATAACTATTTACATTTGAATACATACAATTTCACATAAAAATATTAAAGGTCTGAAGCCTCCTTGATCCTGGGACTTCTCAGGGAGCCCTGTATCAGCCCTGGACCCAAACTGTCCATTTTTGGCCCGTGTCCTCACTCCAGGATTTCCAGGGGACCTCTTGATCCAAGCTATCTGCCTGTAGCCTCCTTGATTCTGAGTCTTTCCAGGGTACCCCGTGCTACCCCTGGATCCAGGACGCTGGCATCTGTCTTTGTCCTAGGGCTTTACCTAGTACCCTGAATTATATCCACCTCAAACTGATAGTTACTGTCTCCCATCAATATTCTTTCAGTCTGCAACTTCACTTGCTCCTGCCTGCCTCATAGGAACTCAACAAAACCATCTGCTACAAGGTACACTGAGGGAGAACCCTGAACAGCCTAACCACTTTCCTCTCTCAATGGATTCCTCTGTAGTCACTCATAATCTGCTTAAACTCATTCTTCAATAGTTAGCACACTCCTTCCCTGTCCTATACTCCCCCATCTCAGTAATTTTGAACCCTGGGCTATCACTGTATAAACCCTGTTGTGCATCCTCCTCTGCCTGCTCTCTTATTCCTGTGCCCTTCAACCCTACCAACACTCTACTCTGCTCTAATCAACCCACCCCTTCCACTCTGCTTTCTGGAATGCCTGCTTCAGTTAACAAACTTGCTCTCACCTTTAAACTTCTCCTTTATCCTGCCTTCTTCTCGCACTCAGAGCCTTGGCTCATTCCTAATGACATGGCCAGCTTCACTATTCCTTCTAGTACCAATGGCACCTTCACTTACACCCTCCCTCTTCAATTCACTATTTGTGACGAGAGAGTCAAAATACTCCTTGCTCCTCCCTGGTGACTCCCAGACTCTCCCTCTATTACCATCTCTCCTTCTTTGAGTTCATAGTTATCACCCAAACAATATTCTGGCAGCTGTTACATACCGATACTCCAGTATACTCTACTTCTTTCCTCAATGAGTTCAATGCCTCACTCACAGTCACAACCTTTCTTATGTCCTCAACCCATGCTCTCACAGTAGGGTACTAACATAGATTGATGCTTTCTCAAACACCCCAACTTTCCAGTTCCTCAGTTGTCTCGTTATCCATGACCTACTTCTTCACCCACTTCAGCTACACATAGATTGTTATACCCTTGATTTTGCCATCACCCACAAGCATTCAATTTCCATATTCATGAATTCTGAATTTCCTTTATCATTTCATCTTTATTCTACTTTATAACCCCTGCCTAACCCTATTCTTTGTCCTCATCATGACATCAATCCCTCTATCCTTCAATTCTTTCCCAGTTCATCACCCCTTGCACTGGTTTCACCATCTTGACTCCTTGGTAAATAAATTCAGCTCTGTACTCTCCTCTATTCTATTTTTTTTAATGTAGATAATTTTATTATAAAACTAAACTGGTATAAAGGATGTGTAGCACAAAATTTACAAATAATAATGAAATACATTATACTCTACTGTAAATTTCATATAGCCGACTGATTTTCACAGAATGCTTTTGTTGGTTTTTGCTCCACTCTTGCATGCATTAGCCAACCTATAGCTGTAATGTAACCAGAATTTGATGAATGAAGTTCCATCCCAATCTGTTAATCCTTTCCCCCCAAAAAAATCAGTCAATAAATCCAATGTGATTTACTGTTAAACTATTTATCATCCTTGTATAAATTATATTCACAAAACTGAAACTTCTCTCAACTTCACTACTGACTGCATTAAAACTATCTTTTTAGCTTCTTGTGTAGTTGCAGGGATTAGAACATTGTCTAATTCTATATCTACAAAATTCCAAGAGTTGTTAAAATCAATTTCCTATTTTCAAATTTCACTTAAATATTTTTTCACCAGCTATTCATGCTGAATTAAGTTTTTCATAAGGCCAAGTTCTAATAAATGAAAAATAATTAAAAATGCTTTCATCATTTCTGTTCAGTAACAAATCAAATGGGCAAAGACTCCATTCCCCTCTTCTTAAGACTTAAAATGGAAAAGAGTTATAAAATAGCTACAAAAGACATATTGCTATAAAGAGCTATAAATTCATTATTTAGTGATCAAAATTCTGGGTTCAAATGAATTCTCTTAAAAATGTGAAAATAAGGGGCAGTTAGGTGGCACAGTGGATAGAGCACTGGCCCTGAAGTCAGGAGGACCTGAGTTCAAATCCAGCCTCAGATCAAACACTTAACACTTACTAGCTGTGTAACCCTGGGCAAGTCACTTAATCCCAATTGCCTAAAAAAAAAAAGTGAAAATAAAAATTTTAAGGAGAATAGTATATATTCTTTAAAAACCAATGCAAAAAATAAGTTTAGTCCTGTTTCACTTACCTCTGCTGGGTGACCCAATGTATAACCAGATCCAACCGTTTTTCAGATAATCCACATTTAATTCCTTTCAGAGTCAAATGAGCATTAACAGGTTTTTTAGCAGCATGACTTGTACTGAAAAGAGCCTCAAAGAATAACAGCAAAGGAAGAGTTTTCCCTTTAATTTTACCAACATCTAGAGTAGGGGAAAAAAAAAAAAACTATTGAGCTAAATGTTTTAGCCAATATTATTTACTTATTTCATTTCATACTTTAGTTGGTGTTCTTTTAAAATTTGTGATGATGAAAAATGCTATCTACCTCAAGAAAGAGAACTAATAAACCCTAAATGCAAACTGAAACATTATTTTTCACTTTCTTTACTTTTCTTGCTTCTTTTTTTTGAACATGGTTAACATAGGAATATGTTTTGCATGACTCCACCTGTATAATGGGTATCATATTGCTTGCGTTCTCAATGGGTAGGGTGGGGACTGGGAAGAGGAAAAGAATTTAGAACTCAAAATTTTTTAAAATGAATGTTATAAATAAATTAATAGATAAATGAAAGAAAAAAATAAAATTTGTGAAGAAATTTTATAGCTTAAGCATAATTAAATACTCCAATTTTCAAGAAAGGTCTAGCATTTATTCTCCAATTTATACCATAACTGATGTGAGCTGACATTTGAAATTAGTAGTTATTTTGAAAATATGCTATCCCATTCCATATCCTTATCAAACTTATTGAACTATTCAATTCCACCAATATATATTAAACAACCAATAAATGCAAGGCACTAAGTTAGATGCTGGAGATGTGAAGACAAAAACAAAAAGCAGTTCCTTTTCTCAAGGAGTTACATTCCTCTGAGGAGATACAAAATGTGCAGTGATAAGTAAATATGAGATAAATTAAGAATGGCAAGAACCCAAATGATTGGGGTAACAGGAAAGGGTCCCCATTGGAGGTAGCACCTGAGCTGGGCCTTGAAGAAAGTCAGGAATTCTGAGGTGGATTCAAGCATGAAGGACTGTCCATGAAAAGGTATGGAGTCAGAAGAGTAAATGCAGAGTTCACAAAACTACAAGCAGATCAGTTTGGCTGGAAAAGACAGTACACAAGGGAGAGAATGAAAGCAATGAGATCATTTGAAACCATGGGAACTGATGAGATCATCAAGTGAGATAGTATAGAAAGAGGAGAAGAGGACGTAGGACACAACCTTGGAGGACACCCATAGTCATCAGGTATGACCTGGAGGACAATCTAGCATGGTGAACTGAAAAGAACCAACTGGACAGATAAGAAGAGAACCAGGGGAGAATACTTTCATGAAAACCTAGAGAGGAGAGAGTATCCGGGAGAAGACAGTGATGAAATGTGTGAAAGGCTGCAGAAAAGTTAAGAAAGATGAGGATTAAGAAAAGGCCATCATATTTAACAATTAAGAGATCACTGGACAAACAGTTCTCAAAAAACATTGCAAAGTATTAACCACCATATGAAATAATACTCCAAATCATAGTAAGAGAAACAAAAATAAAAACAACCCTGAGGTTTCGCCTTATGCCTAGCAAAGTGACATAGATGACAAGATGGCAAGTCAATGTTGCAGGATTGTGGAAAGAAGGCAGCCTGGTGCACAGCTGGTAAAACTGTAAATCAGTACAACCATTTTGAAAAGCAATTTGGAATTATGCAAATAATGAGACTAAAATGTCTATATTCTTTGACTCTGAGATCCTATTACTAGTCTTATGTCTCCAAGGAGGTGATTGATAAGAAAGTGCCTATTAAAAATATACCAGAATATTCATAGCAAAAGTTTTTCGTTGATAGCAAAGAATTGAAAACTCATTGACAGATGAATAATGAATGTAATAGAATATTACTGTGCTGTAAGAAATGGTAAATGTGATAAATGTAGAGAATCACGGAAAGATTTACATTCATTGATGAAGAGTGAAGAAAGCGGAGCCAGGAAAACAGTGTACAAAATGACTTCAACAATGTAAATGAAAAAAAAAACAACCACCACAAAACAATCAAAAGTGAATGCTACAAAATAAAAAAAAATGGCCCCAAAGAAATAAAAAGACTCCCCTGACCACCCAACTCCTTTGTGGAGGGTGGGGAGGAGGGGAGAGGGCAGAGAGGTGGGGGAAATATTGCACATATTTTCATAGTTTTTCAATATATTGCTATTTTTAAATTTTTCCTCTTTTTCCTTTTTTTTCCTTAAAAATATTATTTGTTATATGGGATGCCTCTCTGGAAGGAAGAAGGGAGAAACAAATTCTGATGGTGAACAAAAAAAAAGAAACCAATAAAAATCCTTTTTTTAAAAAAGAGATCAGTGGTAACTCTAGATATACTAAATGGCTAATAAGAGTCATGTAACATTATAGTCTTACAAAATTCAAAATTGCAAGTAACCCAAAAGACAATATAAAGGCATTGAGAGAGATAGTGTGTCCCAGTGGATAAAGGGCAGACCCCAGAACAGAACAACCTGGGTTCAAGTCTGAACTCTGACCTACCCTGGCTTGGGGCCCGTTGAAGTCATTTAACCACTCAGGAGATACTTCAAGAAACTCTCTAAGACTCAAGTTGATAATCTGCATTAGTAGAGAAAACCTACTTGACAAGATTTCTCTCTACACCAATGAAATTACAGGTCTGAACCAATTTTCAAATGCCGAAACATGGGTATAAACAGGCTAATTTCCAAAATTAGTTCATTTCAAATTTCAAAGATTTCAATGATTGTGATGGAATACTACTATGCCATAAGAAATGACAAGCAAGATAATTTCAGAAAAACCTGAAAAGACTTACATGAACTGATACAAAGTGAAGTGAATAGAACCAAAAGTAGAACTAGTGTACCCAGTAATAGCAATAATGTATGATGATTAGCTGTTAATGACTTAGCTAATCGAAGCAACACAATGATCCAAGACAATTCTGAAGTACTAATGATGAAAAATGCTACATTTCTCTAGAGAAAGAACTGACAGAGTCTGAATGCAAATTGAAACATACTTTTTTTAACTTCATTTTTCTTGGGCTTTTTTGAGAGGTCAGTGTTTTCTTTCATAATGTGACTAATATGGAAAATTTTGCATAACTGCACATGTATAACCTATATCAAATTGCTTGTCTTCTCAATGAGGGGGGAAGAAAGAAAGGGAGGGTAAGAATTTGGAGCTCAAAATTTTAAAAAAGAATGTAAAAATTGTTTTTACATGTAATTGGAAAAAATATTAAAAAAGAGTGACTATGTTGATTATATTCATATGTCCCCAAAATTTTACCTTTGAGATTTATGTCAAATTAAAACTAGGCTTTATATAGGTTTTCTAAGACAAAATACACTTAACCAAAAATCAAAATTGCTTAAAACTTCTTTTTTTTAATTGAACTTTACCCACCTTAGTATCTCTAAAATTTAAAGTTTAACATTATAAAGGACCTTAGAAATTATCCAGCCCAATCCTCCCATTTTACCAGTGAAGGAACTTAGACACAAAAAGGCTAAGTGACTTGTTCACAACCTTGCTGTTTCTTGGATAAAAGAAAAAGAATTTATAATAATGTTTATACATATATGATATTCCCAGGAGAGGCAGCAAGGTATAGTGAATACAGAGCCAAGACTCAGTTGATTCTACCTTGGTTTAAGTCCTTTCTCTAACAGCTACATGCTGTGTGACCCTGGGCAAGTCACTTGACTTCTCAGTACCCCAGGCATCTCTCTAATATTACAAACTGCTAATTTGTACTGGTCAAGGGAGTATCTTCATTGAGAGTTCCCTCTACCAGTGAAATCACATGTCCACACCACCCTTCACCAAAAAAAAAAAAATCATATAGAAATCTTTACCCTCAAATTTCCTCATTGTCCCTATGTTTCGAAGAATTCCTCTAGGACTGTTCACTGCAAAAACAGCTGCAGACTCATATTCACCATTTACTAGCAATTCGTTGAACCTATCATCATTACATTTTGTAATGTCCACCCCCCCAAATAAAAAGAAACTGGTTAAATGGTCTGACACACATTAAGCATAAAGAAGAAAACAATATAAAATAAACAAAAGCCATTCTAGTATTATCACAATCACATCCAAGCACTATAATATTATGTTTCTAATCCTAACAAATAGCATAGCGGATAGAATATTGGACCTGGAGACATGAAGACCTGAGTTTGAATCCTATATCATATACCTATTGGCTGTATGGCTCTGAACAAGTCAGTTCATCGCTGTTGGACTCAGTTTTCTCATTTGAAAATAAGGACAATAATAACATCTACTTCACAAGATTGTTGTAGGGATCAAAGATAATGTGAAATAACACATATAAAGCACTTTGAAAAACTTAAAGTGTTATATAAATGCTAGTTATTATTATTGTAATATTATTATTAATCTGTTGCCGAGCATTTTATTTATTTAAGGAATTTTAAGATGACAATCTCTAGTGATAAATGAATTTACAAGATACTTTGTCATTTTTTTTTAATAACTAGCAGTGACTTTTGGAAAACAAAATGAAAAAGATTATATCACCCTTCCTACTCAATAAACTCCAGTGGCTCCCTATTATGTCCAGGATCAAATATAAAATCCTGTTTGGCTTTTAAAGCTTTTCAGTACCTGACCCCTTCCTACCTTTCCAGTTTTCTTACATCTTACTCCCTTCCACATTTTCTAGGGCCAGTCACTGACTGACATCTTAGCTATTCATTGTACACAACATTCTGTTCCCCAGCACCCAGCATTTTCACTAGTGGTAAGCTATACCTGGGACTCTCCATCTTCATTTTTCTCTGGTTTCTTTCAAATCTCAGCCAAAAAGCCCCACTTTCCAAAAAAAAACCTTTCCCAGACCTCTTTAATCTTAGAACCTTCCCTCTGAGACTATGGCCAATTTATCTAATATATATCTTGCTTGTACATGGTTGTTTGCATGTTGTCTCTCCCATTACAACGTGAGCTCCTTGAGAGCAGGTACCATTTTTGCCTTTCTCTGTATCCCCAGCACTTAGCACAGTGCCCGGCATATAACAGGCAATTAATAAATACTAGTTGATAGACTTACTGATAGATGGAAGTTAATTCAAAACAGTATCTTTAGGGGATGAGATATTTACTATTTTTGGACCAAACCTGTGATTTTACTGGCAGAGAATTCCCATAGGAAATTTCGTCTACCAATACCCATCAGTACTTGTTCTACAACTTACGGTCTTAGAGAATTGCCTAGGGCATTGAGGGGTTAAATGACATGGCCAGGGTCACACAGATGGTATTATCTTGTCAGAGACAGACTTGAATCCTGGTCTTTCTGAGTATGAGGCGAGCACTCTATCCATTTCACCATTTATATTCTAAGAGAAAAATTTTTCCTGCCCAGAGGACCAGCTTTGGGAAGAATACTAAGTGAGTGCAAAATCTAGTAAGAGATAAAAGATCCTAGTACTTACGATTCCAGGCAATAAATACTCAATGGAAAGTTTAAGTAATATGATAATTCAGATGAGATACTAATGAATAGTTAAATATCTGTTCTCTCTTTTCAGAGCAAAAAGAGCTCTATATTTTTACATAGTTACCTAAACGGAATACACAGCTCTCAATAAAAGTAAAAGAATCTGGCAGGATCTAAATACTGTTGAAAAGGGATGAATATGAGAAATGATAAAATGGATAGTTTTGGAGGAAAAACAGTGAAGATAGCAGAACTCTGAGAACAATTTACACATGATGACACTGCAGAGAAAAACATCTTTGAAAGTCTTTAGAACTCTGATTAATGCAATGATAAACCACAAGTTCAGAGGACTGAAGATGAATTATGTGGAAAGGGACTTAAAATCCAGAATGAGACATGCATTTTTGGACATGGTCAATGAATAAATTTGCTTTGCTGTACTATTTGCATTTGTTGTGAGGGTTTTTTTTTTTTAATTGTTCAATGGAAGGTGAAGGACAAGAGCAGTGGGAGGGAAAAATAAAGACAAAATTCTAATTTTAGATGTAATCTTAAGGATGAACCATATGTAGAAGAGATGATGACAGGGAAGTCCAATGACAAAAGATATCCCAATAAGATAGACAAGGTGATAGGTTAAAAAAAATAAGAAGAGAAGGGAAAGATCTAATAACAGCTGACAGGACTTAGGAAGACAATATGATATAATGAAGCATGCAAACATAAAGCCTCATGTACAGTAATGCAATTAAAAAGTAAAAGTAACTTCTAATCCTTATATTCAATATTCTTGGGTGCTCAACAGTAGGAACTATGAATAAGGCTAAGGAAGCACTAATACAGTGCAGCACTAATGACTAATAACCAGTCAATACATATTTGTTAAGTGTCTGCTGTGTGCCAAACACTGTGTTCAGTGTCGGGGACACAAAGAAGGGAAAAAAAAACAATTCCTGCCTTCAAGGAGCTCATAATCTAATGGAAGAGAAGCATGAAAATAACTCCGGTCAAAAAAAAACTATACATACAAGATAAATTGGAAGTAATCCACAGAGGGAAGACCTAGGAATTAAGAAAGACTGGGAAAGGTTTCTTGTAGAAGTTACGATTTTAGCTTGGACTTGAAGGGAAGCCAGGAGGCAGAGATGAGGAGAGCAATCATTCCAGACATAGTGGGCAGTCAGTGAAAATGCTAGGAGCTGAGAGCAATTAGGAAGAGTATATAGGGGGGCCGTAAGGTGTAAGAAGACTGGAAAGGTTAAGGTGGGGGTGATGATAGGTTATAAAATGCTCTGAATACTAAACAGAAGACTTCATATTTGTTCCTGAAAATGATAGGGAGCCACTAGAGCTTACTGAGTAGGGGGCAGGGGTGTGAACAGATAAAGGTCTATATCAGGGTGTCAGCAGCATGAGGGGTGAGGAGGAGGCAAATGCAAGAGATGTTGCAAAGGTGAACTCAACAGACTTTGGCAACTGATTAGATATAGGAGTTAGAAAGAGTGAGAATAACACCTAGGTTGCCAGCCTGAGGGACTGGGAGAATGGTGCTAACCTTGACAGTAAAAGGGAAATTTTGAGGATGGAAAAGGTTTATGTGTTCAGTTTTGGACAGGTTAAGTGTAAGATGTCTACACGATATTCAGCTCCAGATGTCTGATGGACAGTTGGAGATGAGACATTGAGTAGAGGTCAGCAGAAGGGTTAGGGCTGTACACTTAGATCTAAGAATTATCAATATAGATAACTGATATCCACAAAAGTAAATGAGATCATCAAGTAAAATAGTACAGGGGAAGAAGAAAAAGGCCCCAGGACACAGCCCTGTGCAATAACCAGAATTAGCAGGCATGACCTGAATGAAGATCCAGCAAAGGAAACTGAGAAGGAACAGTTAAGATAGGAGGAGAACCAGGAGAGAATTCCTTATGATCTAAAGAGAGTACCAAGAAGAGAGTGACTGACAGTGTCAAAGGCTGAAAAGAGGTCAAGAATGCTGAGGGTTGAGAATAGGCCACTGGATTTGGCAACTAAGAGATTACTGGCATATTTAAAGAGAGAGCAATTTCGGGTAAATGATGAGATTGGAAGCTGGACTGTATAGAGTCAGGAAAAGGAGAAGAGAAAAGAAGTGGAGACACCTATTTTAGATGCCCTTCTCAAGGAGCTTAGCCATAAAAGGCAGGAGAGAAATGGGGTGATAGGGAAAAAAAGGATCAAGTGAGGGTTTTCTGAGGATGGAAGAGATATCAGCATGTTCATAGTCAGTAAAGAAGCAGTCCATAGACAGGGAGAGACTAAGATAATTGAGACAGTGGTGATGACAGAGGGGGCAATCTGCTGAAAGAGATGGGATCGAATGTAATCAAAGGTACATGTAGAGGGGTTTGCCTTGGCCAGAATGGCCACCTCTTCATGTGAGACAGGAAAAAAAGGAGATAATGGCATAAGGAATCTGAGTGGTACATGATGAGGAGAAAAGAGAGAGTTCTTGGCAAATGACCTTGACTTTTTCAGCAAAATAGAAGGCAAGGTTCTCAGCTGAGAGGGTTGGTGAAGAGAGACCCATAGAAGGTCTGAGGAGGGATGAAAAGGGTTAGAAGAGATGCTGTGGTGAATAAAATAAATGAATTAATTAGTAGGGTCTAAAAGTATTGCCTAGTAGCACTGAAGGCTCAGTTGCGGTTATGTAGCATAAATTTGGAGTAAACCCAGTCAGAACAGTTGTGTGACCTCTTCTACCTTTGTTGATAGTGGAAATGATCAAAGGCTGAGGCTAAGTAGGGCACAACTGATGATACAATAAGGAGGTTGGTGACTCAAAAGGACAGTGTAAAGCTAAAAACTTGGTTTACCTGGGTGTCAAGATAGGGAAAGAAGGAAAGGGTAACTTAGTGAAGAGGTGACAGCCTTAGAGAGAACTGAGGGGGTCAAAGGAATGGAGGTCTCAGTGTGAACGAAGAACAAGGTTTGGTATTGGATGGCAGAGGTAAATATGGAAAGCTAATACATTGCGATCAGATAAGAGATTCGCAGAGTTCATAAACATAGAAGGGGAACATTTGCAAGTGATGGCAAGATCAAGACATGATCATCTTTGTGTGTGGCTTAAGTGGGAAGGAAATGAGTAGGTTGAGGAACTTGGGGTTATGGAGTTTGATATGTATATACAAATATATATGTTGGAATCCCCTAGTATGAGGGTAGGTAATTATAATAATAATGACGATGATGATAATAACAGCTGGTAACACAAAACAAGTCTTTTCTCTCATATCCCAAATTGGGCATCCAAGGCAAGATAAGAGATAAGAGAGTAACACATTTTAACTCAAGTAATACAACATCATTTTTTTTCCTCCTGCTTTTGCATTCAGTAAGTTAACAGCTAAAAACAGCTAAATGATATTTATCCTTAACATCATCTTACAGTATGAGGTTTACATATTTTAATTAGCTAATTAGCCCACATTTGTTCATTATTTTTATAGAGTTTACTAGTCAATGATCTCTTTAAACCTCTTATTCAGCAAGAACATTAATTAGGCTTTAGGAAGAAATGTGTCTTCTTAAGTATTAAGGCCTGAGCACGATGAGAAAAGCAGCAGTATTAACCAGGACAGTAGGATTCTGGATGGCTTGGGGCTTGGAGAATGGGCTGAAAAATATAAAAAATAAAACCAAGCAAAACCCACTTGCACTAACATTATATCAATCCTGAAAAATCTAAGATCTTGGTCTGGCAATTTCTTTGCACTGATTTATTTTTAAAAATAAATATTCTATAAAACATTAATTTGCTAGCTAGAAAAAAAGCTTAAAGTTTCAAAACTGAATAATAGCCCATTAATTGGCTGCACATGAGTTGTTTTCTATTTGCCTTTCGATGTAGTCGAGTAACACTTCAGCTTCCTTTGCCTTGCTCGGGTCTTCTTCAAGTAACTCCTCAACAAGTGCTTGATCATCTGAAATGGTGCAAACATGCACAGATGTTTAAAGATGTATTTAACCCTGGAAACCTGTCATCTCCTATGTATAGCCCAATAAGGACATATTTAACTCAAGGATTTCATACTGCAATTGCGGCATATCATCACTGGCCCCATGGATTCCCTACCATCTCCCTCTTTATTGATCTAATACAATTCCAGTCATCTTCTCCTCAGGTCACTTCCTCCATAACTATTATTTACTAATTACTTGAAAGGTGTTAAAGCAACAGGCTCACTTGTCACAGACATTAGTGGCAAAGCTAAACTCAACTCTGTGGCCTTGGAGCATATTTTAGGCCCATTCCTAAGCTTTCGACAATTAAAAATGACCAAGTCATTGCCTTGGAGTTGTGTCTTCCATGATTTATGTTATTTTTTAAAACATTAGTTACCTTGTAAAAGTCTCTGAGTTTCACTAATTTGGGTTATGAAGTCTTGAAAAGAAATGCTCATGTCAGATTGTATCCAAGTAGAAAATGCACTTAAAACCATTTCTGTTTTTCTATGACTATAAAAATACAAATAATCAATGTACTAGGTCTCAAACCATGTGATATTAAATATAGCAATAATACACATTTTAAACTTTTTACAGAATAAATTAATACCGAAATCGTAAATCGTTGTTGATTGCTTCAGCTATATCTCTCCTCTGTAATACCTGGATCTTTTCTTCATCTAAGTCAGCCTTTCTCATGTGTGGGATGTATTTTACCATCATATGATGTTTAATTTCTTCATATTTTTCTTCAAGACGCTTAAGATATTCATTAAGAGAATCTAGATTGAGAGATTCTGCTAGGGTCATGCCTATTGAAAAGGCAAACAAAATTACACAAGCTATTTACAGAATCTCTCTCATGTCAAACAGAAAGTCTAAAGATATATTAAACTGTTCAATTTTTTAAAACATAGAAAAGATGACATAACCCCAATAACAATAAGGCAAAGAAAAAAGACTATAGAGCATATCACTAATTAATTTAAAAGTTAATATATCAACAAGTCAAAACCAGAAATACATCTGAAAAATAATCCATTATGATCAAAGATATCAGAAATCAAAAAGTGATTAAACTTTATGACAACAAGTTTTAAAAACAATCTGTGTGCCACAACTGGGGAATAATTCAACAAACTGTAACGTGAATGCAGTGAAATTACACTATAAGTATTACACTATAAGAAATGACAAATGTAAGTAACAGAAAAACATAAGAAATACAGAAGCAATGCAAAGAAAAGAAAAAAACAATAACAACAATAGTTGACATTTATATAATGTTTTACAGTTTGCAAATCACTTTATACAAGGTGTCTCAAAAATTTCTGTACAGTTTTAAGCTTGTACCTCAAAACAGCAAAGACTTTTGGACACGATTTTATTTGATGCTCCCAACCACCGTATGAGGTAGGTACTCCTGGCATTATTAATCATATTTTATAGATGAGGAAACTAATGCTCAAAGAGGATAAGTGTCTTGCCCAAAGTCACACTTGTCAGAAATGAGATTCAATTCCGGTCTTGTTTGCAGTCTCTGCTCTTTTGACTATACCACACTGCCTTCCTGACTATGATTATGTAAATAATAACACCACAATCTTGACAAAAATCCAGAAAGGTAAGAAAAGATATTGATAAGGGGGAATAGCAACAAACAGGACAATTCCACTAACGTTTAAGTATTTATTTGTAAATGTTTTAAATAAACTACAAATTATATAAGTTTATGCTTCCATGTCCATTTTTTTGTTCTTGTATTTATTTTGAATGTTAGTTTTTGTTGATAGTGAAGTTTATAATTTAAAAACTTGTAAATAAAAATGTGACATAGGGAGCTTACTGAGCATAAACAGAAAATGCTACAACTTCTGATTATGGTCTGCCATTATACTATACCATCAATAGAAACGAAGATATTTATCAATAAAGCAGGGAGTCAGGAGATGTCCATTTTGATGGGAACAAACAGCAGTGATCTCTGGGAGAGAGCATGAGGGAATCAGCCCCCCCCTCAGTGTTATGAGAGGGACAAAAAGCTAAGGGGAGAGAACGATGTGATAAACTTGTCCAAGGAAAGGAAGGGAAGGGAAGGGAAGGGAGGAGAGGAGGATCACCTTTAATGTGACAAAGAGATCAATTCTTTGCTGAATGAGGCAGTTTCTAGGCTCCTTTGGCTTCTTTATTAAAACATATTATTTACATTGGTTAAACTTCTTAAGAAATTGTTTTAATCTGGGTCAGTCATTTCTCCCCTCCATTTCCCGTTTTTCAACATTAAACTTACACCTTATACTCTGCCATGTGCTCTATGATTCAATAATACTGGTCTCCTTGTTGTTCCTCAAACAAGATACTCCATCTCCTGACGCTGGAAATTTTCACTGGCTATCCCTCCATTCCTGAAATGTCCCCCCTCATCGTCTTTGCCTCCTAGCTTCCCTGGCTTCCTTCAAGTCCTAGCTAAAATCCCACCTTCTACAAGAAGTCTTTTCTAATCTCTCTTAATTCTAGTGCCTTCCTTGAGTATTTCCAATTTATCCTACACTACAGCTTATTTGTACATAGTTGTATGCATGTTGTCTCTTCCATTAAGACTATGAGTTAGGGGCAGCTAGGTGGCGTAGTGGATAGAGCACGGGCCCTGGATTGAGAAGGACCTGAGTTCAAATCCGGCCTCAGACACATAACACTTACTAGCTGAGTGACTCTGGGCAAGTCACTTAACCCCAAATGCTTCACCAAAAAAAAACACAAAAAACCACCACCACCACCAACAAGCCTATGAGTTCCCTGAGAACAAGGACTAGTTAGTTTGCTTGTATTCCAAGCACTTAACACAGTGCCAGGCACATGGTAAGTGCTTAATGTTTACTCACTGACTAAATAGGTCAAGTTCAAGCAACTCTAATTGCATGCCACATCTTTGCTTTTTTCATTTTTATTCTTTCTTCTAGTTTTGTATTAAAGTAACCCTGGTTTGAAGGGCCAATTGCAGAGACTCTTACATTGATGGAGATTGATTATTCAATGCCCCACACCTGCATGAAGGGCAGGCGGAGTTGTTGAAAGTGGGAAAGAAGAGTCTAGTCAGCTTCTTTCTTTTTCTTTTCTTTTTTTTTTTTTTTGGCTAGGCAATGGGGTTAAGTGACTTGCCCAAGGTCACACAGCTAGTGAGTGCTATGTGTCTGAGGTCGGATTTGAATTCAGGTCCTTCTGAATCCGGGGCCGGTGTTCTATCCACTTTGCCACCTACCTGCCCTGGTCAGTTTCTTTGGGTTCTTTTAGCTTCCAGCGTGATAGAGAAGCTGCGTAATGCCAACCTCTCTTCAGATCACTGTAGAAAGAGAAAGACTCTGGGAAGAAACCCACATGAGAGGAACTGCCAGTCTCTATAATGCCCCTATTCCTAGCTTGCCACATCAGAGCCTTTGGTGAATTTCCCTCTGGATGAGATCCAGGACTTTCACTTGAAGTAAGCTATCTTGCTCCCAATGGGAGAACTAATTTATATTGTCTGGTATACATTCTCCTACGTATACTTTCTCTGATTTCTATTTTGCTATCAATTTAGATAAATTAATTTCTTTACTTTTTGCTGTATGTGTTCATTATGGAACTGGTATTTGGTGGGAAGGGAGTCAAGCCTTGAATATAAAGCTTGGGGCCCCCTTTTCACAATTTTTCTTATGCATGTAGTTTATTTTTTTTTAAGTTGAACAGTCTTTTATTTTTTTCTGCAGTTACATGTCAAGAAAATGTTTAGGCTTCCGGAAGTCAAGATGGTGGAGTAAGAGGTAAGTCACTCTTACTCTCTCTCAACCTCTGAAAGCCCAGAAAATATCACCCTAGGAAAAACCCTGGAATAGCTGAACCAGAAGAAAGATGGGGTGCAGCAGTCCAGTAGCCCAGGTAGCTTGAGGGATTAACAGGAAAAGCCCCTCTTGCCCTGGGGGAAGGGGAGCAATATGGAACCAGAGGCATCCCAGCAAGCTCGCAGAAAGCCCCACTTTAGCACACCAGGAGGAGATCCTGAAACTCAGGTGGTAGAGCAGGCAAACATCAACACCAGGACCCTCGAGTGCCTCAGTAAGGGCGGGGAAACTGTGGAAACCAGCTCAGAAAACCACCAGGTGCCTCAGGATTCTACAGCAGTCTCTCAGTGCCTCAGCAAAACTCTGTGAAGGGCTCCAAGGGGCCCCAGGTGGATAAATATCCTGCAACATCCATTTGAAAGGAGCTGAAGAAAGTGAAAGGAAAGGAAAAGTAGGCAACCTCTAGGGGCCAGACTACCCAATCCTACTCCTAGAGCTCCAGTATTGCTGATTCCAGCTCAACACCAGGTAAGCTACCAGAACCCTCAGACTCCAACTACCAACATCGGAGGCCCCAGCACACAAAGTCAGTGACCAGGCCCAAGGCTCCCAACACAAGAAGCTTGGGTCAATGCTCTCTGCTCTCCAGCAGGAGAGTTCAATCTTTTTAAAGGCCAGGAAATAAGCAAACACCATGAGCAAAAATAAACGTACCACAGATTCATATTATGAGAACAGTGAAGATCAAGGTAGAAATTCTGAAGAGAACAACATTGTCAACAAACCCACATCTGGAACCTCAAAAGGGAATATGAACTGGTCTGAAGCCCAAAAAGCCTTCTTAGAAGAGCTCAAGAAGGATTTTAAAAGTCAAATGAGAGAGGCAGAAGAGTCCTTAAAAAAATACAACTGGCCAACTGGAAAAAAAGTACACTGAAGAAAACAAGTCCCTAAAAAATACAATTGGCCAAATGGGGAAGGAGGTACAAAATCTAATAGAAGAAAACAATTTGTTAAAAATTAGAATTGGGCAAATGGAAGCTAATGACTCTTTGAGAGAGCAAGAATCAGTCAAACAGAAACAAAAGAATGAAAAAATAGACGAAAACATAAAATACCTCATTGCTAAAACAACTGACCTGGAAAGTAGATCAGGAGAGACAATTTAAAAATTATTAGTCTACCTGAAAATCACAATAAAGAAAAGAGCCTCGACAGTATCTTTCAGGAAATCATGAAGGAAAGCTGCCCTGAGGTCCCAGGACCAGAAGGTAAAATAGCCATCGAAAGAATCCACCAATCACCTCCTGAAAGAGATCCCAAATTGAAAACACCAAGGAATATAGTAGCCAAATTCCAAAATTACTAGGTCAAAGAGAAAATACTGCAAGCAGTCAGAAAGAAACAATTTAAATATCATAGAACCAGAGTCAGGATTACACAGAACCCTGCAGCTTCTACATTAAAAGACCATAGGGCGTGGAATATAATATTCCATAAAGCAAAGAAGATTGGATTACAACCAAGGATCAACTACCCAGCAAAAATGAGCATGATCTTTCAGGAGAGGAGAAGGATATTCAATGAAATAGGGAACTTCCAAATGTTCCTGATAAAAAGACCAGAGCTTAACAGAAAATTTGATCTTCAAATACAAGACTCAGGAGAAACATAAGAAGGTAAATGTTATTAATAAGGGCAAACTGTTTACATCCCTACAAGGGAAGATGACACTTGTAACCCTTGAGAACTGTATTGTTATTACATCATGTTAAAGAAGTATAGATAAAGGGGGTAGGTATAAGCTGACTTTGATGTAATGATAAAAAAAAAATCTAATCAAGTGGGTTAAATAGATCCAAGTAAGTGGATTAATCTGATCTAAGAAAATGTACTGAGAGAAAAGGAAAGGAAGAGGCAGACAAGGGTAAATTACATTACGGGAAAAGGCACAAAAACCTATTACAGAAGAGGGAAAGAAGGGAGGGAGACTAGCATTATTTGAACCTTACTCTCAGCAGATTTGGCTCAAGAAGGGCATAACAGTTAGGTATAGAAATCTAACTAGCCCTACAGGAAGTAGGAGGGAAAAGCGGAAACAAAAGGAAGGGGAGATAAAAGGGAGGGAATAAGTAGTAAGAAGTAGAAGTAAGTAGTAGAATAAGTAGGAAGAAAAGGGAAGGGACTAATAGAAGGGAGGTGGGAGTGAGGGAGGCGGTGGCCAAAAACAAAACACTAGTGAGGAGGGAAAAGGAGAAAGGAGAAAGAAAAGCATAAAGGGGGGGGGAAGGATGGAGAGAAAGACACAGATAGTAATCATAACTGTGAATGTGAATGGGATGAACTCTCCCATAAAACAGAAGCAGATAGCAGAGTAGATTAAAAACCATAATCCTACAATACGCTGTTTACAGGAACCCCATTTGAGGAAGAGCGACACACACAGGGTAAAGGTAAAAGACTGGAGCAGAATATATTATGCTTCAGCTGAAGTAAAAAAAGCAGGGGTAGCAATCCTGATCTCAGACAAAGCAAAAGCAAAAATAAATCTAATTAAAAGAGATAAAGAAGGAAACTACATCTTGCTAAAAAGTACCATAGACAATGAAGTAATATCATTACTAAACATACATGCACCATATGGTATAGCACCCAAATTCTTAGAGGAGAAATTCAGGGAGTTACAGGAAGAAATAGACAGTGAAACTATACTAGTGGGGGACCTCAACCTCCCCTTCTCTGAACTAGATAAATCTAACCACAAAATCAACAAGAAAGAAGTTAAGGAGGTGAACAGAATATTAGAAAAGTTAGGTATGATAGACCTCTGGAGAAAATTGAAGGGGGATAGAAAGGAATATACTTTTTTCTCGGCGGTACATGGCATATACACAAAAATTGACCATGTACCAGGGCATAAAAACCTCACAATCCAATGCAGAGAGGCAGAAATATTAAATGCATCCTTTTCAGATCATGATGCAATAAAAATTACATGTAATAAAGGGCCATGGAAAGAGAGACTAAAATATAATTGGAAACTAAGTAATCTAATCCTAAAAAATGATTAGGTCAAACAACAAATCATAGAAACAATCAACAACTTCATTCAAGAGAATGACAATAATGAGACAACATACCAAAACTTATGGGATGCAGCGAAAACAGTTCTTAGGGGAAATTTTATATCTCTAAATGCTTACATGAATAAAATAGAAAAAGAGGAGATCAATGAATTGGGCATACAACTAAAAAAAAATTAGAAAAACAACAAATTAAAAATCCTCAATTAAACGCCAAATTAGAAATACTGAAAACCAAAGGAAAAATTAATAAAATTGAAATTAAGAAAACTATTGAGCTAATAAATAAAACTAAGAGCTGGTTTTATGAAAAAACCAATAAAATAGATAAACCTTTGGTTAATTTAATTAAAAAAAAAAAAGAAAACCAAATTACCAGTATCAAAAATGAAAAGGGTGAAGCCACCACCAAGGAAGAGGAAATTAAAATGATAATTAGGAACTATTTTGCCCAACTGTATGCCAACAAATCTGACAATCTTAGTGAAATGGATGAATATTTACAAAAATATAAATTGCCCAGATTAACAGAAGAGGAGGTAAAATACTTAAATAACCCCATCTCAGAAAAAGAAATTGAACAAGCCATTGATGAACTCCTTAGGAAAAAGTCTCCAAGGCCAGATGGATTTACAAGTGAATTCTATCAAACATTTAAAGAGTAATTAATTCCAATACTATATAGACTATTTGGGAAAATAAGTGAAGAAGGAGTTTTATCAAATTCTTTTAATGATACAAATATAGTGTTGATACTTAAACCAGGAAGAGTCATAACAGAGAAAGAAAATTATAGACCAATTTCCCTAATGAATATAGATGCAAAAATTTTAAATAAAATATTAGCAAATAGTAATACACTATGACCAAGTAGAATTTATACCTGGAAGGTAGAAGGAAGGTAGACTTTTAAGGAAGACTCCATTTATTCCTATACTCTCTAGTGTTTTTAATAGGAATGGGTGTTATATTTTATCAAAAGCTTTTTCTGCATCTATTGGGATGATCATGTGGTTTCTACTAGTTTTGGTGTTGATATGATCAATTATACTGATAGTTTTCCTAGTATTGAACCAGCCCTGCATTCCTGGTATAAATCCTACCTGGTCATAGTGTATTATTATTGTGATAAGTTGCTGTAATCTATTTGCTAATATTTTATTTAAAATTTTTGCATCTATATTAAACTGAAAAGTTTTTGCACAAATAAAGTCAATGCAACTAAGATTAGAAGGAAGGTAGAATTTTTATAACCAGTTTCTCTGATAAGGGCCTCATTTTCCTAGTATTGAACCAGCCCTGCATTCCTGGAGTTGTGAAATGATCCAACCATTCTGGAGAGCAATTTGGAATTATGCCCAAAGGGCTATAAAAATGTGCATTCCCTTTGACCCAGCAATAGCACTTCTAGGGCAATATCCCAGAGAGATCATACAAATGGGAAAAGGACCTACATGTACAAAAATATTTATAGCAGCTCTTTTTGTGGTGGCAAAGAATTGGAAATTGAGAGGATGCCCATCAATTGGGGAATGGCTGAGAAAGTTGTGGTATATGAATGGAATGGAATACTATTCTGCTATAAGAAATGATAAACAGGCTGACTTCAGAAAAACCTGGAAAGACTTGTATGGACTGATTCTGAGTGAAGTGAGCAGAACCAGGAGAATGTTGTACACAGTAATAGCCACACTGTGAAATGACTAATATTGATAAACTTAACCCTTCTCAGCAATACAAGGATCTAAGACATTCTCCAAAGGCCTCATGATGGAAAATGCTATCCACAAAGAAGAAAGAACTATGGAGTTTGAATGCAGATCGAAGCATCCTATTTGCTACTTTTTCTTCTGTTGTGTTTTGTTTCCTCTTTCTGGTGGTTCCTCTTATTGGTTCTAATTCTTACTTACAACACCACTAATGTGAAAACATGTTTAAAAGGAATGTATATATATAGCCTATATCAGATTGTATGCCATCTTTGGGAAGGAGGTGGGGAGGGAGAGGAAGAAAAATTTTAAACTCAAAAGCTTGTGGAAGTGATTGCTGATAATTCAAAATAAATTAAGTTAAAAAAAAAAAGAAAATGTTTAGCATTCATTTTTACAAGATTTTGAGTTTCAAATTTTTCTCCTTCCCTCTCTTACCTAGGCAGTTTGATATAGTTTATGCATGTGCTACCATGTAAAAAATATTTCCATATTAGTCACAGTTGTGAAAGAAGAAACAGAGCAAAATAGAAAAAAACCATAAAAAAGTAAGTGAAAAAAGTATGCTTCAAACTGCATTCAGAGTCCATCAGTTCTGGATATGGATAGCATTTTCCTTCATGAGACCTCTGTACTTGTCTTGGATCACTGTGTTGCTGAGAAAAGCCGATTTATTCATAGTCGATCATCATGCAATGTTTCTGATAGTGTGTATAATGTTTTCCTGGTTCTGCTCATTTCACCTTGCATCAGTTTGTACAAGTCTTCCCAGGTTTTTCTGAAATCTTCCTGTTCATCATTTCTTAATGCACAAAAGCATTAAGCTTTTAATTTAAGCATTACATTCATATACCACAGCTTGTTTAGCCATTCCCCAATTGATGGGCATCCCCTATTTCCGATATTTTGTCACCACAAAACTCCTTTTCACTATTAATGTATACTGATAAGAAATTCAGTTTGAACTTTAAAGTTACTTCTCCTACACTAGCAATATTTAAGGGATCAGATAGAAATAGTTCTATCCTGGTAAGGATAGAACTTTATCTTCTCTGTGTAAGAAGAGCAGAGAGTGGACACTCCATGGCCCCAACCTTCTGCTTCCTCTCCTAAAAGGAATTAAAGTCTCTTTGAAAAAGGTGGTGGAGAAGATGGTAGAAAGGTCTATTCTTGCCTCCCTGTGAGCAACACATGACACCCCTTGCTAAAGATTAAAGGGTTAGCTCTTTGCACTAATAATTCAGTGGAGTGAATATATACAGACAGATGATTCAGGAATGACTTCAAAATCAATGATTAGCTATTTCTCATCTATTAAAATATAATCAACCAATTTCTTTCTTTTTTTGTGTGATGTTAGTGGCCTCCATTTAAGGCCTAAAAAAACTTTTCTCAAAGACTTCATGATGCATAGATGTGCGGCTTCGGGTTTGTGTATAAGCAATTGGCTTCTCTCATCTCCTATTGCTAAATATATTTACCTATGTTTTCCCACAGTTATACCCTATACCCACTTAAATCAACAAGTAACAAAAGACATGTTGATATAATTTGGGAGGTCCTACTGAGTTGCTGAATTTTGCTACATTCTCTATCTTCTGCAACAGAAACTGGCATATTCTGCAATAACTGGAAAATAAGTTGCAGTTATTTTTAAGATAATATTTTGCAAATGCCTATTACTGCAGTCTGGCTTAAGACTTCATCACTCAACTGAAACTGCTCTTTTTAGACCTTCTAAAAACTATGTGATTTGTAGCAACCTCTTCTCCTTATTGAAGAAGTAAAAAGGAGCCCTCACAGTCCTGAGAGCAATTTTGTGTTCTTCTTATTTCATAAGTTTATCAAGAGTCTTTTTAAATGTGACATCTTGGATTTAATATAATACTGAAGAAAGGAATTAAGTGCAACATAATTTCAAAATCAAAGATATTTCTCCCACAATATATTCCAGTACTATTACATTTTTATAGGTTTCTGTTTTATCTCTGCCAATCAAACCACACACTCGTCAAGGGCTTTCCATGTCTTCCAATATTTTTTCATTTCCTCCTAGAATCCATTAAATAAAATGAACACTCATGCTTGTTACATAAATGTACTTTTTAAAGGCAAATCCATATCTACCCAGATTAATCCTAAGTCACATAGAATTTCATCTAGATATATGTGAATTTAACATATTACAAAGGGAAACAATTCAAACATCTTACTCTCTCTAAGATATTAAGTAAAATGCCCTACCTGGAATGGACCTTGAAGGATTTATGGTAGTTGTGAGATAGTTTCCTTCCTTTACAATGCCCTTTCTCCTAACTTGTCTTAATTTCTTTAGCTGCATTTGAATTTTGGAGGAATTAGCTTCAATAACCCTTATCCTAAAGAAAAAAAGAAAGAAAAAAGAAAGGATTTCTTTCATTTCCTTCAAATGACTCAACTCTCTGGATCACCAGAATTAGTTAAACAAAATTGGTAAAATAATTACTTTTATTCTGAATTGTCATCTTATTCAGAGTTACCTTGAGAGGTTGCTGGTTTCAGATAATACTTAAGATTATTTGATAGGTGGGTATTCACTAACCAGTGGCCTGAAAAAGTGAACTAACTTCATTTTTTTCTCGTCATAACTGTTACTAAAATTTCATACTGGACATGATTACAATTCAATCAATTTTTTTAAATAAATAAAACCCTTTCTATTATACATTCACATAGTACAGCCTAATCATGGCCACTATATACCTCTCTCTCTCTCTCTCTCTCTCTCCCCTCCCCTTTGGATGAGCCGTGTTTTGATGCCTTGGTGATTCACAGCCACATAGCATTGCCAGAAGCATTTTGGTGTGAAAAGATGGTCTTTTATCAGAGGAAACAACAAGACTTTGTTTCCTTTGGTTTGCTAGACCTAAACCATATTTTCTGACATAACTTTTGCCATCTTTCTCTTTATTGATTTTCGCAGTGAGATCACTGAGTATCAAAGTATACGCTAACTTGGTTTGGGAGACCTCATCGAGCTCTTCACAGAAATCCTGTACCTGTTTATCTCCTTCAACAGATGGCACATAAGCTACAATAACCTTCATGTCAAGTCTTTTGTTTATTTATTTTCATCATGAACACTGTAAGACAATGCAACCAAGCATCTCAGGAAAGGTTTCTTACTGCCTTTGGTTACCAGCTCTCATTTTTCCTCTCCAAGGAGTCAGCCTTTCATTCTGCTGTAACTTAATAAGAACAGTTATCCTTCATATTGTGCCTCAAGGTTTGCAAAGCACTTGATGTATTTTATCTCATTTGATCCTCATAACAACCCTATGAGGTTACTATCCCCATTTTACATATAAGGATCCTAAGGCAGATAGTGGTTCAGTTACTTGCCTAGAGTCACACAGCTATTAAGTGGCTGAGGCTGAATTTGAACTTAGGTCTTCTTGGTTTCGGGCCCAGCACCCTGTGGCACTACTATGGCACCACCTAGCTGCATACCATTTGTCTTCTGCTTTCATTCATTATGAGAACAACAGTAATGAAATATGGTTCAGCTATTTCAACAGTATGTCACTAGATAAAGATTTCATATTTATAGTACTCATACTTATGTTGGTCAATATATGAACTAAAAGCACTTAATTCTCAGCATTTTCAGGCTTATTTTCTGCTACTATACCATCAATGTGGAAGTAGAAGTCAGGCCTCACAAGACATATTCATTTAAAATTTTTCCTTTGTTAAATAAAGTTAATACAAAGTTAAGAATGAGTTTTCCCAGGCCGCTTGCCCATTGAATGTAACCTTCCTCTATGACACAGCTAAGTATGGAAAGGGACAATGGAAATTCTGCAAACTGGCTATTTTCAATGCTGATTTAAAACTACTTACAAAGCTGATTTATTGGCAATTTTCCAGACCACCTCAAAATAATCTATTTGAGAAAATTTCACAAGAATGAGCATTCTACCACCTGACTGTTATTAACCTGTGCATACTTCAGGATTAAAGCCCTTTTATGTAGATAGTACAGCCAGGTTCAGAATTATAATTAAATCAATTATGTGAAAAATTAACTACAGAAAGCAACGATCCCCCAGAATATCTCACCTTATTTTAAAAGGTATTATAAAATTCTCAAAATTAAAGTAAGTTAAATTCACTTTAATTTAAATATATACATGCATATATACATGGAATGTATTACTTTCATGAGGTAGATAAGAACTGATAAATCAAATGTATTACAATAATATCAACCAAAAAATAGAGAACCACTAAACTACAGTTGTGCTGCCTAATCATCATGTAATCACTAATTCATATGATCCTTTAATCTAAATTAGTATACTTACTTTGCTTCAAGTTGGACTACTCTTTTCCTATGATATACTAGCGTTGTGGGCTCTGCTGTCAGAACTTTCAGCTTTCCATGAAGATAAAATGCACTTCTTTGGCCTTTCTTTATTGTCTCAATGAATGAATCATATTCTTGCTTGATTGAAGTAAGAATAGTTTTGTATGCGGTGACATGCTCTATTATCTGAAAATATTATTTTCCTGACTATGGTACTAAATTCATTCTAAGAGAACATAAAACAAAAGCCTTGCAAACAGCAATACATCACTTTGAAATGATATGAGATTATAATTAGAATTTTACAAATAAACATTTAGCAAACTTAAACTACAACTTAATTTTTTAAATTTATCACCATTTGCTAAGCACCTGGTATGCAGACCATTTGACTAAGTACTGTTGAGGGGGTGGGGATAAATGCAAACGAGATAACAGTCCTTATCTTTAATCTTATAATATGCTGGGGAAAACTGAATATACACCCTAATTATAGCCAGCTAAAGCTAATAGGCTAAGTTTTCTTAATTCTGGACCTTAAATCTCACTTAAAGTATATTGGTTTTTGTTTCCCCAAAGAATGGCATTATATAAAATAAAAGTACAAAAAGCAAAATCTAGGTGGGGTTTTTCTTTTTTGAAGCTGTTACAAGCAAACTCATTTAAAATATTTTAAACCTGAAAATATGCAGTGCCTAGGTTGCTGCACAAGAGGGAAAAATAAAGCCTGTTCGTGTATGCTTAGCATTTGGGGCTTTTAACAACAGCAACAACAAACTTTAAAAAGACTTTCAGTGCCATAGTTTCAGTCAGATGAACTATATGATCCCTAAAGTGTTTTCTTTTCTGCCTTAGCCAAAAAAACCCTCAATGCTAGAATCTGCTCACCTGAGATGTCTGAAAGCATCATTGTATCTTTCAGATAGATTCCTCATTCCTCAAATGAAATTTTGTTTTGTAATATATTTTAATCTGTAAGTTCAAAAGGAGTTGTCTTTTGACAGCAGGAAGGATATAACTCTTGAATGAATAAATGAAAAGTATGTATTTGTGAACTTAACTTTAAAAGGCAAAAAAGTGTCATGCCTGGTTATTTTACAAGTCTGTAAAAAAGGTCGTCTCTATGTGTGGTGGGCAGGTAAAAATTATTCCTACAAATTCAGAAACTTCTTTTTTAAAAAACTAACTTGATCTAATTATCACAGTCAACCACGTACAGTAATGATGTCCTGTCCAACTGTACAATACACGAGAAACAAGTCAGATGCCCTTGAGTAACAGTGACTGAAGACAACAGTGGTTTGTTTGTTTTTTTAATATGGGGTCTCCTTTAATCATGAATAATGGGATCCTTTAATGTTGTCCTGGATGCACAGAGTGTTCTTGATCAGTCAGTGTTAGTTTAAGTGAAAGCCATTCTATCTATATTCAATAAGATTCAAGTCAATTCAACAAGCATTTATTAAGTGCCTACCACTCCCTGGGGCAGCTAGATGGCACAGTGGAGAGAGTGTCAGGCCTGGAGTCAGGAAGACTTGAGTTTGAATCTGGTCTCAGACACTTACTAAATTGGGCAAGTCACTTAACAGTTTGCCTCAGTTTCCTCATCTATAAAATGAGCTAGAGAAGGAAATGGCCAACCACTCCAGTATGTTGGCCAAGAAAACCCCAAATGGGGTCACAAAGAGTCAGACATGACTGAAACGACTGAAACAACAAACAATAACTCCCTGTTCTTGATCTATCCATTATCACCACAAAATAATTATTCAATGAATTAAATCTTTTAATTCTCACATGATTGAGAGGCATCATGATGTAGTGGACAGAAAGCCGGCCTTGGAACCAAGATGATCTGGGTTCAAGTCTTGCAATGACATACACTGGGTGCATGACCCAGGAAAAGTCATCTAACTTCTCAGTTCCCAAAGCAACCCTCTAATTAGCACTACAGAGACTGTGCCGACCAGAACTGAGTTGGGGATGGGGAAGCCTTCATTTGGGACTCCCCTATATTAATGAGTTCACAAGTCCCTGTCCCTTTCTCTTACTATAGGATAGAAACTGAGCTGGATGCTAGGCATACAAAACAAAATAAGCAGACCCTGCCTTCAAAGAGTTTACATTCTACTAGAGGAAGCATCTCATCCACAGATGAGTAGGCACCAAGCAGCCTCAGAGGTTACCTTCACAGATGGAGGTGGGAGCTGGCATTTGACCTGTGCCTTGAAGGAAGCCTGGGGTTTCCAGAGGTGGAAGTAAGGAAGGAGAACATTTCAGGCAAAGAGATGGCCTAAGCAATGGCACATAACTGGCACAGAAGACAACCAGGATCAAGAACCCAGGGAACAATGTCAAATTTGTCCAATAAGCAATTGTGATCTAATGTCTGGTTCACCAAATCTATACCTATATGCCAGACCTCTAGTTCAGAACAGACCTCTCTCCATTGAATAAACTACAATCCTAAATTCCTGGATTAAAATGAGGCTAAAATGTCAGCAACAAAATTACAACAGGTCCCTGTTTTCAAGCTTGTTCCTGACAGATGATAGAGATTGATAATATAAAAATGCCACAACTGGTACTTCTGAGTAAAAAAAAAATCAGAAAGTAGCTGGCTTATATAACCAGGTTCTACTCTAAGAATCAAAATTGACTTATTCGAAGGAGAAATGATTGGGCTTAGGCTGAGTTAACAAGTAGACATTAATATTGTACTAACATTTATAATCTATATTGTACTCCATATCTATTCCTTCTGGATACAATATATTATTTCCTGGGGTAGAAATAAAATGTTTTACTAGAAAGAGGCATAACATTAGGAAGGTCAGAGAAGGAGAGTGTCATACTGTCATTCATAAATAAATTTTTTAAATTCTTAAAGTACTGTATTACCTTGTCAAATACATTTCGGTATATGATGAAATATTCATCAGCTGGTCCTTCATCAGTACAGCCCACTCTTTCCGTTTCTATAATTATATATCTTTGCATTCTTTCCAAAAATTCTTTATCATGATTACTAATGATAGGAGGAAGAACTGCATGTTTATTTATTGCAATTTCTTGAACAGACATTCCTTAACACTCTGTGCACTTGTTCCCCAGATAAAAGTTTAACTTTGATCTTGTTTGTGTAACAAAGCCAATACTTTGCTCAAACCCTGAAAGAAAAAAAAGTCATCAGAATAAAGCTGAATGAACAGAAACATAAATTAATGCCAATTTTCTAATCTTTTTCAGTTCATGTCAGGAAGTTAAAATACTCATTTGTAAAATAAAAGATTTTATGTGGATGTCTCTGAATCACAAAATCTTTAATTGCTGCACTTTTACATGTGATTTCATATGTTCTTTTTGGTAATAGTCTACCTCCAAAATCTTTCTCAAATCTGTTCCATCCTCTCTATTCCCACTGTCCCCATTCCAGAAGAGGCCCTCATTACTGAGGCATCTGGTACTGCTGCAATGCTGTCTAGCAGGTCTTGTCAAATCTACTTTCCACTCCCCCAAATCCGTCCCTCACACCTCTGCCAGGTTTTGCTTCTTTTGGTATCAGTGTTACACCTCTGTTCAAAAATTTTCATTGGCTATTTCCTACTAAGTCATGATGGTTGCCATATAAATATATGTATATGTATATATGCATGTGTGTATGTACATATAATTTATACAGTGCTATAACGGACAAATTTAGTTATCTCATTTGATCTTAACAACTTACTCTACGTAACAAAGTACTACATTATGGGACAGAAGTGACTGTGGGTTCTCAAAGGCTGTGCCAAAAACATACACTCGGGAGGGCCCTACCAAATTAGGGAGACCTGAAGTACAGGCCCAGTGATGAACTGCATGTCTGCTGTCTGAGGACCAGCCTAACAAAGTTGAGAGAGACTTATCACCAGCTTATTTGCAGAACGGTGAATTTGGGGCACTATCAACTAGTGAATAATGAATGAATGAAAAGTATTTTATTCACTACTTACTGAGTATTGGGGATACAAAAACAAAAGCAAGACAGTTCCTGCCCCCAAGGAATTTACATTCTAGTGAGGGGACAGTATATAAAAGAGTGGTACTCTGGTTTGAGAAATCACAGGAATTCTGTATGGAACCAGAGGGAATATAATGATGTACCCTTTCCAGAAGCAATGATAGCAGTAATTTGATTACTGTTCCCAGAGCAAAAGGCAAAAAGTGGGTGGCTCAGGTTGAGGTGTGGGAGAGAAGGTAGGAAGGGAGAAGAGCAGGTACAGGAGGGTGACAAGGTGACCAAGATAAAGAAGTACAAGGGCAGCAATGTGGCTGGTGAGGCTGTGGAAAGGGCCAAAGAGTAGGACTTTCCTAAATAGTGAGCCAGGAGAAACACTCACCAATCAGAAGAGTGGGGTAGAAGTTTCTCAAGGAGCTTATGAATAGGGGAACATACTGTGCACACATATAAGCAAAAACAATA
Organism: Vombatus ursinus; assembly: GCF_900497805.2. Lineage (NCBI taxonomy): Eukaryota > Metazoa > Chordata > Mammalia > Diprotodontia > Vombatidae > Vombatus > Vombatus ursinus. The sequence goes on along the minus strand of NW_020954556.1, from coordinate 36,863,352 downwards.
TATATAGAAAGGTAATTTGGGGGAAGCTGAGATTTCTTAACAATTGAAGGTATCAGAAAGGTCTCATGGTAGACAATATATTTTCCCGGTGGCTTGAAAATATAATCAAAAGGACTTTAATCTGAAAAGGGCAAGGGAGAAAAACTGCATATATGTGTATATGTACATACGTATATATATCTAGATATGTATATAAAGTTGGTTGTTGTCCTTCATTCTCGAAGAGGACCAAAATGATATCACTATGTTGGGATCAAGGTATAGTATGTCCAACTGCAGCTGATCAGACCAAGACAAGCTCAGAAGGCTCTATCACAGGTAAGACACAAAGAGTCCACATGAATTGTTGGAGTGGAGATGTCTCTAAATTTGAATGTCTCACATTTCTTTTGAGCTACCGTAATTCTGTTTTGCTCATAAAAGCACAGCACTTTCTTTGATGAGGGCATGCCATGCTGCCCTCTGCGCCAGTGTCTCCCATGCCATGCAATCAATCCCAAAGTTCCTCAGAGAGACCTTGAGAGTGTCCTTGTATTACTTTTTCTGATCTCCACCTGAGCACCTGCCTTGTGTGAGTTCTCTGTAAAATAGTCTCCTAGGTAAACATACATTTGGCATTTAACAACATGGCAAGCCCATTGGAGTTGTGCTCTCTGAAGGGGAGTTTGAATGCTTGGCAGTTTAGCTCAAGAAAGCAGTTTAGCTCAGTGTCTGGTACCTTATCTTGCCATGTAATCTTCAGAATTTTCCTAAGACACTTCAAATGCAAGCAATTCAGTTTCCTGGCATGTTGCAGGTATATAGTCCAGGTTTCACAGGCATACAACAATGAGGTGAACACAATGGCTCTGTGGATCTTCAATTCTGTAAGCAGTCTAATACCTCTTCTCTCACACTTTCCTTCAGAGCTAGCTCCGGCAATGCATGAGTCAACCTCATCAGCTATGTGGACATTCCTGGAAAGTATACTGCCAAGCATACCCACAGTGTTCAAAATTGTATCTGCTGTAACCAACGGTTCCATATGTGGATGGTGTAGTGCTGGCTGGTAAAGAACCTGTGTATTTTTGGTGTTAGGCCAAAATTAGCAAAAGCAGCAGAGAACTGATCCATACTTTGTTGTATCTCAGCCTCTGAGGATGCATTGAGCACACAATCATCTGTGAACAAAAAGTCATGCAGCAATTCTCCCTCCACTTTACTCTTGGCTTATAGCCTTTTAAAGTTAAATAATTTACCATCAATGCAGTAACTGACCTTGATGCTGTTTTCAATCTTGTTGACAGCATCTGACAAAATTGCTAAAAACATCATGCTAAAATGCATAGGAGGGGGAGGTAGGTGACGCAGAGGATAGAGCACTGGCCCCGAAGTCAGGAGGACCTGAGTTCAAATGCAGCCTCAGACCAAACACTTGACACTGACTAGCTGTGTCACCCTGGGCAAGTCACTTAACCCCAACTGCCTAAAAAATAAAAAAAATAAAATAAAATGCATGGGAGCCAGCATACAGCCTTGCTTTACTCCATTGGTGACTGGGAAAGTGTAAGAGCATTGATGCTATGTTGCATTTATGCTAGATAGCAAGATGCTAGCCACCTTCAGAGAAAGACATGACAAGTGAAATTATGCATAGTATGGTCTTACATATATGTATATTACTGTATATGTGTATATATGTGTATGTTTATAGATATCTTTGTATATGTATATATATCCAAGTTTAACTGTAGCCTTTTTTGGGGCGGGGGTGGGGTGGGGTGCGGGGGGGGGGGGGAA
>NW_020954556.1:36780865-36861473 GCF_900497805.2 Vombatus ursinus | reverse complement strand
GGGGGGGGGGGGGGGGGGGGGGGGGGGGGGGGGGGGGGGGTAAAGTGAAAAAAGTAAAGTAAAAAGTGTTCAGCAGAGAACAAAAGAAAACCTAGAAGGAAGCAAAAAAAAAAAAAAAGCTGGGTAGCTTTGAAAACAATGTGTAGTATTTATTATATAGGTTTGCTTGAAATGGAAATTTATTGTTTTATATTGAATCCTCTCTTATGTTCTGCTGCATACATGGAAATGTTCTTTTTTTTTCTTTCTAAAAGACAATAAAAACAAAGAATTTTGGGGGAAAAGAGATCAAGTAAGACTCATAAGAAGACACAAGAGAAGATACCTTCAATCTACCCCTGTGAGAAGGTAGAAGGGCCACAGATATTACACACTGCACGTTATTGGAATTTTTCCAATGTACCAATCATCTGTGTTCACTTTTTTTCTTTCCAAAAATATTATCTGTCACATGGGATGGCTCTTTGGGAGAGGAAAAGGGAAGGATACATGGGATATAATGGTGATATAAGAAACAGAAAATATCATTAAAGCTTATAATAAATAGATAAAGTGGGGGAAATATAACTGGGAAATATTTAACAAAATAAAAATACAACAAAGATAATGTTAATTTGTGGTTTTCTAAGTCAATATGCAGCCTGCAGAGATCTGTTTTCTATTTGAGTTTGACACCATTGGCCTAGATTATCATAATAAATTATTTTCTCCATCAATCATAATGGATCCACTACATTTGACCTCTACAATCATATTTTCCAGTGTCCTGTATGAGGAAGTCAAAAGAGCACTAATGTTCAGTTGTTTCAGTTGTGTCTGACTCTCCTGTGACTCCATGTGAGGTTTCCTTGGCAAATATATTGGAGTGGTTTGCCATTTCCTTCTCCAGCTCATATTACAGATGAAGAAACTAAGGCAAACAGGGTTAAGTGACTTGCCCAGGGTCACACAACTAGTAAATGTCTGAGGCCAGATTTGTATTCAGGAAGATGTATGTGTCTTCCTGACTCCACGCCCAGCACTCTATCCACTGCATCACCTCGATACCCCAAAAAAGCACTAAGCAAAATATAAAAGATGGTAAGAGCTGTCGAACTAAACAAAGTAGGGAGTCCATGCTAGAGATAGTAGTTTTGAGGTATTGATCCTCCAGCTATCTGAAAGAGGGGAGGATATCAACTGGAAGATTTCACAGACATTATTACCATAAAAATCCCAATACCTATTAACTCCAATCTGCCCATTTTCCCATCTCTATCACTTTGGTGGCTGAATGGAGGATTGTACTAGAGTGGGAAGAAACTTGAAGCAGGCAAACCCACTAGCACGCTATTGCAACAGTCCATGCTCGGGGTGATAACGGCAGAGTTCATGAACGTGGAAGCTGGAACAATGGTGGATAATGGCAAGATCAAGGATGTAACCATCTCTGTTTTGTAGTTGTGATCCAGCGGAGTAGGTCATGTGAAATGATACGTTGAAGAACTATGAGGTTAGGGTCTTTGAGGGAGTACCAATATGTATTTTGAAGTCTCCTAATCTGAAGATAGGAGTTGTGCAGGAGAAAAAGATTATGAGCCAGGCAATGAACTCATTGAAGAAAGAAGGGGGGGAGGCTAGGTGGCGCAGTGGATAGAGCACCGGCCCTGAAGTCAGGAAGACCTGAGTTCAAATCCGGCCTCAGACCAAACGCTTGGCACGTACTAGCTGTGTGACCTTGGGCAAGTCACTTAACCCCGACTGCCTCACTAAAAAAAAGGGGGGGAGGGGCATGTCCTGGAGGTCAGTAAACAACAGCAACCAGAATTCTGATGGGGTAACGTAAGGGAAACAGGCATTTATATAGCACCTACTATGCTAAGTACTTCACAAATATTATCTCATTTGTCCTCATAACAACCTTGTAAGGTAGGTGCTAGTATTAACCCCATTTTATACAGTTGAGAAAACTAAGGCAAACAGAGGCTAAATGACTTGCCCAGGGCCACACAACTAGTAAATGTCTGAGACCAAATTTGAACTCAGGCCATTATGACTCCATGGCCAGCACTCTACCCACTTCATCACCTAGCTGGTACACATGGATTGAGTGAACCTCTGAGGAGAAAAGGTTAAGGAGTGATGATGGTAGAGGAAGAACTCTGAAGTGGCAATGGGGAGAAAGGAGTATTTCAATTATCCCTACCTCAACCAGTGGAGAGGGTTGGACTGAGTGAAACCCGCAACCTGTGTTGGAAAGGGTATCCAGAAAGGCTGTGTCATCAGGAAGGAACCAAGTCTTAGTAAGAGCCAGAAGATGGAAAAAATGGAAAAGGAAAAGACTTAAGATGGATTAGATATGTTCTGTTTGGCTACAGAAAATGGCAAGAGGAACAATGGATGGAAGTTGCAAAAAGGCAAATTTAGCCTCAATGTCAGGAAAAGCATTTTAACAATTAGAGCTATGGAGATCTTCAAGCTGGGGCTAGATGACTACCTGAATACGCTGGACAGGGATTCCAGTTCAGGTATGGATCAGACTTGATGGCCATTGATGTCCGTTCAAAGTCTAAAAATCTATGAAATCCTTACTTTAAGAGTGTTCAAATCACAGATAAAAGAGAGAAGCAGCTAGGTGGCACGGAGCATAGAGTGCTTGACTTGGAGTGAGAAAGACCTCAGTTCCAATCCTGCCTCCGACACTTTAAGTCATTTTCCCCTGGACAAGTCACTTTAAGCTCTCTCAGTCTCAATTTCTTCATCTGCAAAATAAGAACGCTAGCACCCATTATGCAGGGTTGTGGCGAAGATCAAGTTAAAAAGACTGAACAAAATTGCCTTTTCCCCAATTTTAGAAGAAGATTCTCATGTATGGCACCCGCTATTCCGTGCTAATTTGGAAGCCTAAAACTTTGAGGTGTTACCATAAATAACAAATTAATTCATTTTAAAGTTTTATTGATTTATCACTTTTTTTTTTAAACGGATCAGGGGCATCGGAGGTCATGGGTGCAATGCATGGAGCAGAAGAGTTGCTGGATTGGAGAAGGCACAAAATGGAGATGGCCCAGAGGTTACTGAATTTTCTGATATTTCACAACGTTACCTAAGATCTGGACACAGAAGACATCTTTCCACCCTTTTCTATTCATGCCGGCCCCGCTTCCCCGGTATTTTCGGGCCCTCGGGCACGCCTGACTCGGGCTGCGACCCCTTCAGGTACCACCCGAGCCCCTTCTCCTTCTCTCTCGATCCCCTCCTCCAAATCCTGCTCCTCCATTTCTTTCTCCTTCTCTCTTCTTTCCTCTTCCTGACTGCCTCTTCCTCCTCCTCCTGCCTTCTATTCCTCCACTTCCTGCTTCTCCTCACCTGAGAACCGAGGCGTCAAACACTGATCGCCAGTAACTGGAGGCGGAAGGAGTTCGTAACCTAGGATCCCGGATTCCTTGAACTGCATCATGGGAAGAGCAGTTCGGACTGAAGAAACCATCGAAGGAAAACTACAATTCCCAGAATACACCTCTCTCAAGACCTCCGGATCCGACAAAGGCCCTTCTCCTTCTGCCGTCTCCGGCTCAACCCTATAAGGGTCTTTAATTATGATCGTAGCTTTTGGAAATATTTTCTTGTTAGAAGACTTTTTTAAAGCTATCGGGTCAAGAAAGTTCAGAAGATTTAGGTAAAAAAAAGTGCGTCCAGAATGGGTAGTAGGGGCGGGGGGGAGGGGGAAGGAAACACATTCCGGCATTTTAATCAGGCATTTAGCAGCGTCACCTAACACCTGAGGGTCCTTGGCTGGAGCTGTGGGAAACCCCGTGAGTTGGCGGGGCGGTCTCTCTTTCGGATCCGCCATCAACGGGTGAGTGTGTGCATGCTTTGCGCTCCGTCCGTGGCGGAGCCTCCCTGCTTCCCACCCGCTGCCTTTGACCATCCCTTTTACCTTTCCTCTCACTTCAGGTGGACCCAGTGCCACGATGCAGATTTTCGTTAAGACTTTGACGGGGAAGACCATCACCCTTGAGGTACCGACCGCCTTGGCCTGAGGGGATGGGGAGGCGAGGATCTAGAGCCTCGTTTTCTGGAGTGGGTCCGGGGTTTTTTGAGGTTCTTTCTTGAGGCCGTGGTCTGCGGTTAGGTTTGGGAGCCAGACGTTTTCCTCGAGGGCTGAGATCGGGAGCCCCGGGTCTGGGACTCAGACCTCACCCGCCGGAACTTGGCGCCGGGGCCCCGGCGCGGGGACGGCTCTCTTTTACCCTATGGACCCTGGGGCTCCGAGCACGTGGAACCGGCGGGTTCCGATCTCTAGCCGGAGTGGGGCTGTGGGCGGGCGTATTTCGTGCCCGGGGACCTTGATAACCTGTAGACACTCCGGCATAGTTAATGCAGTTCTCGTCTCTACTGGTAGTGGGTGTTTACCTACCAGGAAGACCCGGAACATTTTATAAAGAGGGTGCCAATTTCCTGGGGGAAGTGGTTTAAACTAGGAAATTATTTTATTTTTAGGTCGAACCGTCAGATACTATTGAAAATGTCAAGGCCAAGATACAAGATAAGGAAGGCAAGTTGTGCACCTTTTTTCCTCCATTTGTTCACCGGTGTTGACCCAGAGACTTAAGTTGTTTCTGGAGGATTGTGTGCAAGTCATCAGTCATTATTTTCGAGCTCCTGGTATGCACCAGCCGCTGTTTAAAGCACTGGGAATACAAAAAGGGAAGAGGAAAAAAAAAAACAGCCCATGCTTTTAAGGAGCTCACAGTCTAAGGTGGGGAGACAGCGAGCAATTAACTATTTTAAAACAAGGTAGAGATGAAATAAATTAAAAGTGATCGCGGAGGAGTGCAGTAGTGTTAAGAGTGGTGACTAGGAAAGGCTTCTGCATTATTTGAGGTTTTATCTGGGATCTAAGAGAAGCCAGGAAGTAGAGAATTCAGAAAGGGGTCAAGATGGGAGAGGCAGTGAAAAAGGCAGAAATGTCCCTTATTCGAGGAATGGTAAAGAGGGCAGTGTCACTGGATCAAAGGAGGTTAGAGGGACGTGGCACTGGGGGGGGGTAATGTGTAAGAGGATTGGAAAATTAGGGAGGGGCCAGGTGGAAAAGAACTTTAAAAGCCAAATTATTTGATCTTGGGGGTAATAAAAGGAGCAAATCTGGGAGTGGTAAAGGAAGGCAACAAAGTTGTTTTAGGGAGGTAAAAGTGATTAAAAGGCTTTTAATTTTTAAGGTGCTAAAACATCAAGCAAATTTCTGGGCTTTGTCTTTATTAGGTATTCCCCCTGATCAACAAAGATTGATTTTTGCGGGCAAGCAACTGGAAGATGGTCGAACTTTGTCTGACTACAACATTCAGAAGGTAGAAATTGACAAATACATTCAGTTGAAATTTTTTTCTAGCCCTGGAATGCTAAGTTGCTGGAAATCTAAGTGATTCAAGTTTGTTAACATAATTATATTCATATTTATGTAGTGCAGTTAGTGTTTATAAAATGTCAAGAATACTAAAAATGACTTATAGTGAATATCTGGATACTTAATGCTAGTGTACTTGTTCTGTTAAATAGGAGTCTACCCTTCATCTTGTTCTGAGGCTTCGTGGTGGTGCCAAGAAGAGAAAGAAGAAGTCTTACACCACTCCCAAAAAGAACAAGCATAAGAGAAAGAAGGTTAAGCTTGCAGTTCTGAAATACTATAAGGTAAATAAATATTTCCAATTCGAAGTCAACAAGGAATTGTATTCCTAGAGAGATATGTGGTGCTTTTTGGCCAAATGAGTGGTTTCTGCATTTATTTTAAAACTTTAAGCCTACTACATGGGAACTTTTGTCTTTTAGATTGGAAATGCTGTTGCACTTGGACATATATTTTACTCACAATTTGATAATTGAGTTTCTGAAATGGGAGGCAAAAAAATAAACGTCATAACAGCATGGAATTTCTGAACTTTGGGTGGTTTGGGGCGAATTGTATGATAACAAAATCTTGTCAAGAGGAATTAACAATAAGAAAATTTAAGTAAATTGAGCATTTTTTAAATGTTAAAAAAGATTTCTTAAACATTTTTTTCACTTTTTTGTAGGTTGATGAGAACGGCAAGATTAGCCGCCTTCGGCGAGAGTGCCCTTCTGATGAATGTGGTGCTGGGGTCTTTATGGCTAGCCATTTTGACAGACATTATTGTGGCAAGTGTTGTCTAACCTACTGCTTCAACAAGCCAGAAGACAAGTAAATGTATATGTGTTAATAAAAAATAATCAGCTATTTTTCGAGTTATTAGGTTTATTCCATATTTGTGTGTTAAATGAGTTCCTGTTCATCTTAAGTCATCCTAAGCATTAAGCTTATGGCTCAGAACAGTTTCTTTGCTGCTGTTATGTGTGTGTGCTTTACCTTTATGGGAATCTGGAACATGATAAAGGTGTTACCACTGAGAAGTTGGTTTACTCTTATTTGAAGGGGCTTTTTTTAATAAAAGGACCATTCTAGTGCCATATGAAAATTAAGAAGCCTGTCAGATTCCTGATGGGTGAAATTTCTGTATGTGGTCAATGCTTGTTTTGCTTGACTATGCATGTTTGTTTAAAAGGGCTTTGCTTTTCAAGGGGGAGGAAAATAAATTTAATTTGCAACAGCCCTGTAGGTATGCCACCTAAGCTTTAAATCTATTAGCTACATTTCAGTTTCTCAGGATTCAGTGATCTACTTATTTAAAATGGAACTCTTGAAACTCTTTATTTACTATATTGAAAAGGTCAGTTTAATAGCTAACTTCTGAACCTTCGTTTTATATGCAACGGGGCAAGCTTTTGCTATCTAGATGAAAAATGCTCTGGGTATACAATGAATTTCTTTTCCTTATATGTCGGGCTGATGGTAAAGATGTTTCATCTAAGAATACTTTTCAAAGCATGAATAATCTTGATATAGCACATTAATTGTACTTCTCTGGCACTTTAAGGTGTCTGAGAGGTACCAGAAGTATAGTAATCAAGAGAAGTGGTTCTTGTTCTGCATCCTTTTTAAATGACTCGTCCCAGAGCTAACTTAACTCTGGGGACTATCTATAAAATAAGAGGAGGCTTGGACTGTTTTTTTCAGTTGTATCCGGACTCTGATGACCCCAGACACAGACTACCTGACCCTGGCCAAGTACCTTAACTGTACAGTGCTTCAGGGCACTCTAAAGTTGCAGAAAAAGTGCCTGAGCCACAAACACAGACCAGAACACAAATAACAGCAACTAACTAGAGGAAACATTGACTTTGACTTTTAACCAGAGACTTAATTGACTTAAACCAGAGCAGTGCCCTTTATACTTATGTCTTTCAGTGCATATAGTGTTCTTAAAATTTTACATGAAAGATAAAGGCAATGAGAAATTGAGACAATAGTCTGGGTTTTGGTCAAATTTTTTTCACTGAACTGACTGGTTCTTTTGGCACAATAGAAGATGTGATTTGAAAGTATCCAACAAATGACGATGAAACGGCAAACATAGCTACAAACTACTTACACAGTAATTTACAACACTTTTTTTCCAAAAGCATTAAAGTAAAAAATACATAAAGGCGCTCTATGATAAATAAAGCAAAGTATTAATATGTTCAGTTACATTTTTTTTTAATGTAACAGTTCAAAATCCTGGATCCCAAGAAGTCTTCTGTAAAACTTCTTTCTCTTCAAAGCAAATAATTTCATCTCCAGTCTTAAACTCAATTTTTGCTTCATCCAAAGTTAGACCACAGTCCATGCCAGTTTTTATGACTGAAACATCATCTTTATGATGCTTGAGTGAAGTTAACAATCCTAAAAGATAAAATATACTAGCCATTAGGTAGGTAGATTTAACAGTATATTCAAGAAATCATCTTTGAAATCAGAATTTCAGACTTAAGTCTAGTCCCTATCTGAATCATGAATGCTACCCACCCCATCCCCAACTTTGGGTTCCACTTGACTGAGTGAAAGGGAACTTATTTTTTCAAAGGTAGCCCATTTATCTCACTCAATGGTTAGCAAATTTTTGCTTACATTAAGCTTAAATATGCTGCTTTGTCCAGAGCTCCTAAGGCTAAATAGAACAAGCCTAATTCCTCTTCAACAAGATTGTCAGCAAATCAATAGACATTATATGCCAGACACAGCTCAATATTGGGGATATACAGAAAGGCAAGAAACAGTCTAATGGGGGAGACAACATGCAAACAATTACAAACTTAGGAAAAACAAGATAAGGTCATAGGGAAGGCATTAAGATTAAGATGTGGCAAATACTTTTAGACAGCAATCAAAGCTATCATTTCTCCATAAATTTTTTCCAGGCTTAATTATCACAGACTAAACAACCTTAGTTCTTTCGACCTGAAAAGGTTTCAGGTGCCTTTGTAATCCTGGCCATATTTCAGCTTGTCAAAGTTCTTTACATGTGACAGCTATGACTGAAAAGCTTTCACTGGCCTCTATAATTCCCAAATCCTTATCCTATTTATCTCTCGTTTCTGTGCAGTTGGTTTTTTAAACTCAAGTATAAGACTATTCATCCTCATTAAATTACTCAATTTGTTCCAATTTGAGATTTGGAGGGAATCCCAATTTTATCATCCAATCTATTTACTAGTCTTTCCTTGCTCTGTCACCTGCATAATGAATAAGCATGCCACATGCTTTCATCCAATTCACTGATAAAGATACTGAACAGAATAGGGACAAAGAATCAACTGACAATATCCCTTATGGTTGACATAAGTCATTTAACCATTACCCTTTAGATAGGATCTTTTTGAAAACATTCTGGAGGACGTATCTATGTCTTTAAGTAACTGAGGTATAGTAGAAACACTCCTAATATAGAAACCAGGAGAATTTTAATACTTCTTAAGCTCCTAACCTGCTGTGTGACCTTTGGAAGTCAGTCATATAACCTCTTAACTTAGGTTACTTTACTGTCAAGTGAGGATGATTACAAAACCCAAACAACCTAAATACTAGCTGTCTTCCAATGGTGACAGTAAAAACCATTTTTGATATTTAATGAAAAGTAACAGAGCATTGCACATTTCATACTAAAAACAGAAATTACAAAGGAAATAACTATCACAAGAAAAACTAAAAAGATTTCCAAGTCCCAGGAGATGAGATTATTTAAGGTAAAGTCCAAGACTAAATTTTATTATAACCAAAAAAAAAATGGAAAGTCAATAGCTTGAGGAGAATTATTAAAAGATTGTAATCATATGAGTCATAAAAAAACCGAATCCAATTTTAACATTTGGTTCTGTACCACTTCTGTTGAATATTGCAGTCTATCAAGAGGAAAAACTTACATGTAGACAAGGAAACTCAATTTTTACTTACCTTTCCAAATAACACATCCATTACGAATTAATTTAAATTTCATCTTTTTTTCTAATTGTCCCTTTTGGACTCTGCAGCCAGCTACAGGAACTTGTTTTTTTCCTACTGTTACAGAGAAGGTAGCCAGTACAGATGCTTCACCTTAAAGGAAAAAAAAAAAACAATACCAAAATCTAAAAGGGCTGTTATGTTGGGTTTATTGCATACTGTCATTACGCTTATTTACTAATAATGTATATGAAGAATATTAACTTGTGCAAAAAATAAGTAAGTCTTAAGTTCTTACACAGGCTTCATTGATTTTTATAATTGACTAATGTGAGGATTAAATGATACCAAAGGATTTTTCTGATGCTCTAGGATGAAAAAGAACCATATTAAGATTACATACATGTTAAAAAAAATTACACCTCAATTTTTGCTTAAAGTCTAAAAAATATGAGTTACTCTTTTTAACACTAGTACCACTATGTCTGGTAATTTCAGATATTATAATCACAATTACTATCTAGGTTTCATGGCTTTCTCTTCATTTAAGATTAGCTGCCTTTTAATTTTTACAACATTTTTTCTTATTTTTATGTTTTTAAAGTTTTATTAGTGTTTTTGTTTTATATCAGTCTTCTGTATTTACCCCTCCCCTCATCAATACTCCTTTACAACAGTGAGCTTTCCTTTGCAACAAAGAAAACAATTAAAACCAATTGAAACAGCTTGAAACTGATTTTACACACACACACACACACACACACACACACACAGTCCTACACCTCTCCAAAAAACAAAAGAATGTAAATTTTCTCATGTCTTCAGAACTAAGATTGGTCATTATAATTATACAGTGTTTAGTTTTAAAGTTTCTTGTTTGTTTATATTGTTCTTTTATACTGTTTACTTCACTCTGCATCACTTCATACAAATCTTCCCATGCTTCTCTAAATTCCCCATATCAGCCACTTCTTATAACACAATAATATTCCATTATATTCATGCACCACAATTTTTAAAATACTCCCCAAATGACCATTACCTACTTTATTTCCAGTGCTTTGCGGCTACCAAAAAAAAAAAAAAAGTGCTGATATGAATAACTAGCAATCTTTGGCCTTTTTAGGATATAGACTCAGTAGTGGAACCTCTGGGTGAAAAAGAATTAACAGCATAGTCACTTTTTTTTATATCAACCTCAGTGTTGTTTTAATTTATATTTTGCTTATTGTTAGTGATTTGGGACTATTTCATATAGTTGTTGATAATTTGCAATTCTTTGTTCACATCCTTAGATGACTTACCTACTGGGGGAATCTGTCTTTTAATTTCTAACTTTTCTACTTAAACAGAACTTAAATCAGCTATTACTATTAATATTCTAAATAATTAGATTTAATAACTCACATTGTTTCTAATTTATTTAACATGTCAATGCAGATTAATCCTAAGAACTTGTGATTTCTGTGACAAATGGTAGCAGTGTGGACCCTGGGTTTGAGTTCTGGCTCTGCTACTTGCTGCCTGTGGGATCGTCAGCAAGTAACCTTTTCAAATCTCATTTTCTTTATCTGTAAAATGAGGGAGCTTGACTCAAGTTGATCTCTGAGGTTCCTTCCAGGTCTAAATCTGTGCTGTTATGTAGTCTATAAAGTAAGCCTCTGTATAGCCCCATTTATAAGTTCAGGTGAGGACTGCCACTTATTTATAAGTAAGGTCTAGAATAATAGAATGAATGTGTTTTCAAATGATTTCAGAATCACTGAAAAAAAATCCTTAACATGGGATGAGCATCAAAAGGTCCTTGCTTTGCCCCAACTGTTTGTACTTTTATTTTTACTTCTGGTTTCTATGGAAGAAAGACTGGGAGAAGTGACAAGGACTTGAGCCAAGTAAGTAGAAGAAAACTGTGTAGGTGACTTGGAGGGATTCAAAAAGTAGTGAAGCAGATGAGAGGCTGAATTTGGGAAGGGAAGAGAGAAGTGAGGAGAAATTAAAGAAAATCTGAAAAACAATCTTCAAGCCCAGAGTCTCAAGAAGGCTCAAGGAAGAATGTGAAAGTATTAAAGAGTGTTAAGAAAAATGAGTAAGAACATGAAGAAGTAAAATCAAGGAAAAGGAGAAAATAGCAAGAAAAGACAAGTTACATAAGAAAAGGTAAATGAGCAAAATGGATAATTTGGTAACATTAAATTAAAAAGGTTTTGCACAAAGCCAATGCAATCAATAGAAGGGAAGCAGAAAGCAGGGAAACAATTTTTATAGCCAGTGTCTCCGATAAAGGCCTCATTTCTCAAATATATAGAGAACTGAGTCAAATTTATAAGAATACAAGTCATTCCCTAATTGATAAATGGTCAAAGGATATGAACAGGCAGTTTTCAGATGAAGAAATTAAAGCTATCTATAGTCATAAAAAAAATGCTGTAATTCACTATTGATCAGAGAAATGCAAATTAAAACAAGTCTGAGGTACCACCTCACACCCATCAGTAGCTAATACGACAAAAAAGGAAAATATTGGATATTGGAAGGGATGTGGGAAAACTGGGACACTAATACACGGTTGGAGCTGTGAACTGATCCAACCATTCTGGAGAACAATTTGGAACTATGCCCAAAGGGCAATCAAACTGTGCATACCCTTTGACCCATACCACTTCTAGGTCTATATCCCAAAGCGATCATAAAAATGGGAAAAGGATCCACACATACAAAAATATTTATAGCAGCTCTTTTTGTGGTGGCCAAGAATTGGAAATTAAGGGGATGCTCATCAAATGGCTAAACAAGTTGTGGTATATGATTGTAATGGAATATTATTGTTCTGTAAGAAATGACAAGCAGGATGATTTCAGAAAAACCTGGAAAGACTTATATGAACTGATGCATAGTGAAGTGAACAGAACCAAGAGAACATTGTACACAGTAACAGCAATATTGTTCAATGAAGAACATGAATGACTTGGCAAGATAATACCAAACGACTAAAAATGAAGCATACAATCCACCTCCAGAGAAAGAATCGATACTGACTAAATGCAGACTGAAGCATGCTATTTTTCACTTTCTTTCATTTTTTTCTTTTATTCAAATCCTTTTGTACAAAATTATTAATATGGAAATGTTTTACAGAAAAAAAAATTTTTAATTAAAAAAAATAGTAGAGTTAATTTGTGAATCCATCTGACCCTGCAGATTTTTTTGTTAGGAAGTTCACTGATGGCTTGTTCAATTCTTTTTCTAAGATTGGGTTATTTAAGTATTCTATTCCTCTTCTGCTAATGTGGGCAATTTATATTTTTGTAAATATTCATCCATTTCATTTAGATTCTTAAATTTATTGGCACATATTTGGGCAAAATAACTCCTATTAATTACTGTTCTAATTTTTCATTGGTGGTAAATTCACCCCTTTCATTTTTTCAAATTAACCAATGGTTTATCTGTTTTCTTAGTTTGTGGTTTTTTTCCCCATAAAACCAGCTTCTAATTTAATTAGTTCAATGGTTTTCTTACTTTCAGTTTTATTAATCTCTCCTTTGATTTTTGGGATTTCCAATTTCGTGTTTAATTGGGGATTTTTAATTTGTTCTTTTTCTAATTTTTTAATTGCATAACCAATTCATTGAGTTGCTCTTTTTCTATTTTATTGATGTAAGCAATAAGAGATATAAATTTTTCACTAAATATTGCTTTGGTTGCATCCCATAAATTTTCATGTGTTGTCTCATTGCTGTCATTCTCTAATGAAATTATCGATTACTTCTACAACTTGTTCTTTGAACTACTCATTCTTTAGGATTAGATTATTTAGGTTCCAATTTTTAATCTATCTTTCCACTACCTATTATTGAAATAATTTTTATTGCACTGTGATAAGAAATGGATGCACTCTGCTTTCCTATAATTGGTTGTTAGGTTTTTATGCCCTACCACATGTTCAATTTTTGTGTAGGTGCCATGTATTGCTGAAGAAAAGGTATATTCCTTTCTATTCAATTTTCTCCAGAGATCTGTCATATCTAACTTTTCCAGAATTCTATTCACCTCCTTAACTTCTTTCTTGTTTATTTTTTTTTGTTTGGTTGGTTGGTTTTTTTTGGTGAGGCAATTGGGGTTAAGTTACTTGCCCAAGGTCACACAGCTAGTATTGTCAAGTGTTTGGTCTGAGGACAGATTTGAACTCGGGTCTTCCTGACTTCAGAACCCGTGCTCTATCCACTGCGCCACTGAGCTGCCCCTCTTGTTTATTTTTTTATTAGATTTATCTAGTTCTGAGAGGGGAAAGTTGAGATCCCCCACTCGTATGGTTTTATTCTCTATTTCCTCCTGTAACTCCTTCAACTTCTTCAAAAATTTTGATGCTATACTACTTGGTGCATATGTTTAGTACTGATATGACTTAACTATCTATGGTACCTTTCATCAAGACATAGTTTCCTTCCTTATCTCTTAATTAGGTCTATTTTTGCTTTTGATTTGTCTGAGATCATGATTGCTATCCCACTTTTTTTTTTTTAACTTCAGCTGAAGCATAATGGAGTCTGCTCCAGCCCCTTACCTTTATCCTGTATGTGTCTCTGTGCTTCAAATATATTTCTTGTAAACAACATATTGTAGGGTTCTGATTTCTTTTTTTAAATGAAAAAACATTTATTGAATTCCTATCCTACTAAGTTCCAAGTGCTATGCTCAGTACTGGGGATGGATGACAAATACAGAAAGACATAAGTCTGTGGTCAAGTTCACACCTGGGTGGGTAGGGAGGGAAGACAACATATTAGAGAGCTCACTTGCTGGGTAAATAAAAAGCTTTTAAAAGTTCTAAGTCCTAAAATTCATAAGGATGCACCCTAAAGGGGCAAATTATGTGGCCCAGACAGGCATCTTTAGATTGTCAGAAGGTCAGATGATATCGGGATACTGTAGGGCAGACAAGAAGGGCAAATGATAAAGCCAGCAAGTCCTTAGAAAGTACAGATGGCAAGGTTTGTTTCCTAGTCCATTTTACCTGAAGGAAAAATTGGTGACTCCCATTACCCCACGTCATGTGAGCATTCAAGCAGTCTGGATTGGTTTCTAGGTGATCTGAAGCAAGAGTTGAGCAAGTCAGAGTTCAGTTGGGTATGACAGAGATGAGGACATCTGCCTTTCTCTTATTGTTAGTACATGTGAACAATTTCTATAGTTGTTTATAGTATAGTATATAGTATTTTTTTTTTGTTTATAGTATTGAAGAAAAAATAGCACATAGAAAAACTGAGAAAGGATATGAAGAAAAAAATTACCAAAGAGAGCCATGGAAGATAGCTCCAACACAAGGGGGAGGTTGGGAGAAGGGTAAAGAGAAAATAATTTGGAGATTATATTGCAGGGTTAAAGAGAATGACACTTTAACACCATTTCCAAGTATTGAGTTGAGTCTCCTCACTTCTTTCTAGTTGCTTCTCTGGCTAATCTTTGAGCTTCAGCACTGCCTTCAACTTTTGACTGAGCACATATATACTTTCAACATCCATGTCCTGAGTCATATTATCCAGCTTAGTGAATTGGTCTCTGTGGACAACATCTTTATTTTTACTTGTTTTCCAGCCACTTTCTTTCCAGTTGCCAATCCATTCATTCATACCTTTGGTGATAAGTTGGTTGTCTGTGCACACAGTAAGTCTATCCTTATTTTGGGCCTTTGCTTGCTCAATCACTTTGGTAGCTGCTTCTAATGATGCTCTTTGGTTTGTCTGTCATCCAGAATATGTACCACTTATGTTTAGATGATGGTCTGGGCCCCAGCAGACACCAATACCTCCTTGTGCCCCTTGTGTTCCATTATTTTTGCAGGCATCCTTGATATATGCAGTGCTAGGGTCTGATCCCTGGTATGGTTGCCCGTACAGACTTTCAGAGCCTCTAGTCTGCCAACCACAGTCATAGCTCCTTGGATTGTGTTTCCAGCTCATCTCCCAGAGTTCTAATTTTTAATGCATTTTGCTATCTGCTTCCTTTTTATGGGTGAGCTCATCCCATTCACATTTGTAGTTGTAACTTTATTTACCTCCATTCTATTTTTAACTTGTTTATCTTCCCCCTCCTCTTTCTCTCTCACCTTCACCCTGTCCCTCCTCACAAGCGATTTGCTTCTGATCACTATCTCCCCCAAGCAACCCTCCCTCCTATCAGTCCCTGCCTTCCTTCTCTTATCCTTGTCCCTTTTTAATTCCTTCTAGGGCAAGCTAGATTTCTGTATCAGTAGTGTATGTGTTATTTCCTCTTTGAGCCAATTCTGATGAATAAGGTTCAAACTTTACCCCCCCATTACCCCCCATCTTCCCCTTCGTTATAATAGCTCTTTCACACCTCTTTTATGTGAGATGATTGACCCCATTCTATCGCTCCCCTTGTTCTTTTCTCAGTGCAATCTTCTTTCTCACCCCTGAATTTTTTTATGGGGGGGGGATTTGGTATCATACCATCAGTCACCTTGTATCTGTACTATCTTAATTGACCTTATAGTAAGTAATAAGGTTCTTAAGAGTTACAAATATTATCTTGGAATATAAATAGTTTAACCTTATTGAATCGTACATTTTCTCTTTCTTGTTTCTTTTTAACCTTTTTATATTTCTCTTGAGTCTTGTATTTGAAAATCAAAATTTTATTCAGCTCTGGTCTTTTAATTAGGAATGCTTGAAAATTCTATATTTTGTTAACTATCCATTTTTTCCCCTGAAAGTTTATACCCAGTTTTGCTGGGTTTCTTGGTTATAATCCTAACTCTTCTGCCTTCTGGAATATTATATGTGATATTCCAAGCCCTCCAGTTCTTTAATGTGGAAGCTGCCAAATCCTGTGTAATCCTGCCCACAAAGCCACAATATCTGAATTGTTTCTTTTTGGTTGCTTACACTACTATCTCCTTGACCGGGAGCTCTGGAATTTGCCTGTGATGTTTCTGGGAGTTTTCATTTTGGGATTCCTTCCAGGTGTTGACAGGTGAAGTCTTTCCATTCTATTTTGTCCTCTGATTCTAGGACATCAGAGCAGTTTTCCTTGATAATTTCTTGAAAGATGTTGTGAAGGCATTTTTTTTTTAAATCACAGCTTTCAGATTGACCAATAATTCTTAAATTATCTCTCATGGATCTATTTTCCAGGTCAGTTGTTTTTCCAATGAGAAAGATCACATTTTTCTATTTTTTTAAATTCTTTTTATTTTGTTTTATCATATCTTGATTTTTCATGGAGTCATTAGCTTCCACTTGCCCAATTTTAATTTTTAAGGAATTATTTTCTTCAGTGAGCTTTTGTACCTCCTTTTCCATTTGGCCCATTCTAATTTTTAAGGAATTATTTTCTTCAGTGAACTTTTGTACCTCCTTTTCCATTTGGACAATTCTATTTTTTAAAGAATTATTTTCTTCAGTGACTTTTTATATGTGTTTCCATTTTTTTATGTTTCTTTTACCAAGCTGTTGACTCTTTTTTCATGATTCTCTTGCATTACTCTTATTTCATTTCCCAGTTTTTCTTCCACTTCTCTAATCTGCTTTCTAAAAATCCTCTTTAAGTTCTTCCAGGAGTTCTTTTTGGGTCTGAGACTAAACTGCATTTTTCTTTGAGGCCTCGCATGTATGTATTTTGACACTGTTACCTTCTTCTAAGTTTGTGCCTTGAACCTCCCTGTCACCATAATAACTTTCTACAGTCAATTTTTTTGTGTTGGTTTTTTTTTCTGCTCATTTTTTTCTGCTTATTTTGTGATTTGGTATTTTTATGTGAGAGTTGGGCTCTGCTCCTGCACTGTCTCAAGTTTCTTGTGTGGGGGCTCAGGGCCTGGCTGCTGTATTTCACAGGGTCTCAGAGAATAACTGCTGGCTTGCACTAGGAGGCAGGACCTCCCTGTTGGCCTCCCATGGGTGTGGGATCTTGCTGCTTGCCAGCCCTGGAGGTGGGGTCTCACTACTTGTCAGTAATGGGGGCGAGACCCTGCTGGTGGTCTGAACTGGGGATGCGGACACTGGAGTGGGGTCTTGCTGCGCAGCACAGACTGCTGACTTGCTACCAGGGCTATTGCTAGCTTGCTGGAGAGTGGTGCCTCTTTGGTAGATTGCTTCAGGGCTTGGAGCTTGATGTAGGCCCCCTGCTGTGAGGCAGGTTACTGTGCTCCCTTCCCACCCCACAGAGACCTTTCCTGCTGAGCAGGTAAGCTGCTTCTCACTCCTAAATCAGGTCTGAGGTAATTTTTAAGGTATTTGGAGGGGAATTTGGGAGGACTCCAGGGAGTTCCTGCCTCATTCCACCATCTTGGCACCAGAAGTCACTCCCTATTTATTTTAACAGATAAGAGGATGGTCTTAAGCTGAAGGGTAGGTGGGGATGGTTATGCAGTTGTTAAGACTAAGGAAGGAAGTTGAATGGGAATGTCACATAAGTAAGAGGCAAAAGTTAATTAGAGATAATTGGCTATAAAAGGTTTAACCAGATTTAAAAGGTTAAGATGCAAACACCTACAAGTAGCTTTTTTTTTAAAGGCTAATAATTTTAGCTATTATGAAGATTAGGGGAAATTGCAGTGACGTACACTGAGTGTGCAATGTTTATATTTCTGCCAGAGTTGAGTGACTGTTATCTTTGTTCCAAATATAAGCTTGAAGAAGGGGATGAAACATGAAAAATCTGCATATTCCACGGAAAGAGAAGTTAAGGCTTCAATGGAGGAAAAAAGAGATTTGAGCAGAAAGAGAGGATTCTTGACTTTTGTCAGGATGTTACAGAACAACAGCAGAAAAAAGGAATGAAACAGACACTTGTACAATTAAATTCTAAAAAGAATTTGAGACTCTTCTTGATGAAGGGAGCTTGAAACTGTGTGAAGTAAGAAGCTGCTTGTCCTCCAAAAACGGACATAAAAGAGAGCCATAAAGCTATCATTCAGCAAAGGCTGGAGGAATTCCCTGCTCAAGCATACTGAGAGTACTATTTATCAACCTGATAACAACACAAATGAAATGTCTTCCTCGGACATTTATTCAAAATCTACATAGAGCTTCCTAAGACTTATTAAAATAAATAGCAGCTCACCACTTCCGAGGATTCATATGGGCACAAAAAAACACTGCCAGAAGGAACCTAGAGTATTACTAATAAAGTATCAGGCAAGAAAATGAAGATTAGAAAGGCCCAAACTGTGTTATGCTCATTGTTGCCCACTGAAAGCAAGGTATACAGATGAGAAAAATGAAACGGGGCTTCTGGAAGCCAAGATGGCAGAGTAAGAAGTAAGTCGCTCTCACTCTCCCTCATTGACCTCTGAAAGCCCAAAAAATAACAACCCAGGAAAAACTGAGTCAACAAAAAGACAGGGCACAGCAGTCTTGTGCCCCGGAAGCTTGGGGAATTAACAGGAAAGGCCTTTCTTGCTCTAGGGGAGGAGAAGCAGAACGGGATTGGAGATGTACCAGCAAGCCAGTGGCAAGCCCCACCTCAGCATACCAGGGGGAGATTCTGAGACCCAGGTTGGTGGAACAGGCAAGTGCTAACACTAGGACCCCCGAGAGCCTCAATATAGGAAGGGGAACTGGTAGACACCAGCTCAGAAAACGACCACGGGCAATGGAGCTCTCCAGCAGTGAAATCACCTGGTGCCTCAACACAACTCTGGGAAGCACAACTCCAGAAGGAAAGCTCCAGGCTGATAGAAACCCACCAGCAGTGAAACATCCCTGTGCAACGCCTAGTTGACCAGGAGCCAAACATTCAAGTAAGCCCCAGTGAGCAGGAAAAGAAGCTTGGATAAGTGTCCCCTTCGCTCCAACAGGAGAACACAACAGATTTTTGGGTTTTTTTGGTAAAAAGTCAGAAAACAGGCAAACACCATGAACAAAAAGCAGCAACCCAAAATGACCACAGATTCTTATTTTGGGGAAAGGGAAGATCAAGGCACAAATTCAGAAGAGGACAACATTGTTAATATACCCACATATGAAACCTCAAAGGGGAATATGAACTGATCTCAAGCCCAAAAAGCCTTCTTGGAAGAGCTCAAGAAGGATTTTAAAAGTCAAATAAGAGAGGTTGAAGAAAAATTGGGAAAAGAAATGAGAAGTATGCAAGAGAGAGTCAATATCTTGGAAAAGGAAAGACAAAAATTAATTGAAGAAAACAAGTCCTGAAAAAATAGAATTGGGAAAAAAAGAGACAAATAGAATTGGCCAAATGGAAAAGGAGGCATAAAAACTCAATGAAGAGAAGAACTCCTTAAAAAGTACAATGGGCCAAATGGAAAAGGAGGTACAGAATCTAATAGAAGATAACAACTGGTTAAAAATTAGAATGGGGCAAGTGGAAGCGAATGACTCTATGAGAGAGCAAGAATCAGTCAAATAGAAACAAAAGAATGAAAAAATACAAGAAAACATAAAATACCTCATTGGTAAAACAATGGACCTATAACTATAACTCTTAAGAACTGTAATGTCATTATGACGTTTAAAAGGGGGTACACTTAGAGGGCCTGCGTTTAGGTTGACTTTGATGTGATGGTAAAAGCTCTAATTAAATGGTGAAAAGGGACTGTACTGGGAGAAGAAAGGGGGAGACAGACAAGGACAAATTACATCACATGAAAAGGCACAAAAACCAAATACAGTAAAGGGAAAGAAAAGACAGAGATTAGCATTGTTTGAACCTTACTCTCATCACATTTAGTTCAAAGAGGGAATAATATAATCAGTTAGGTATAGAAATCTAACTTACTCTACAGGAAGTAGAAAGGGTAAAGGGAAAAGAAAAGGGAGGGGGCTAATAGAAGGGAGGGCAGAGTGAAGGAGACTGTGGTTGAAACCAAAACTCTACTGAGGAGGGAAAAGAAAAAAAGGAGAGAAAAACAGCATAAACGAGGGGGAAGGGGAATAGGATGGAGAGGAAGACACAGATAGTAATCATTACTGTGAATGTGAATGGGATGAACTCTCCCATAAAACAGAAGCAGATAACAGAGTAGATTAAAAACCATAATCCTACAATATGCTGTTTACAGGAAACCCATTTGAAAAAGAGCGACACACACAGGGTAAAGGTAAAAGGCTGGAACAGAATATATTATGCTTCAGCTGAAGTTAAAAAAAGCAGGGGTAGCAATCCTGATCTCAGACAAAGCAAAAGCAAAAATAAATCTAATTAAAAGAGATAAAGAAGGAAACTACATCTTGCTAAAAAGTACCATAGATAATGAAGTAATATCATTGCTAAACATATATGCACCAAGTGGTACAGCATCCAAATTCTTGGAAGAGAAATTCAGAGAGTTACAGGAAGAAATAGACAGTGAAACTATACTAGTGGGGGACCTCAACCTCCCCCTCTCTGAACTAGATAAATCTATCCACAAAATGAACAAGAAAGAAGTTAAGGAGGTGAATAGAATATTAGAAAAGTTAGGTATGATAGACCTCTGGAGAAAACTGAACGGGGACAGAAAGGAATATATCTTTTCCTCCGAGGGACATGGCACCTACATAAAAATTGACCATGTACCAGGGCATAAAAACCTCACAATCCAATGCAGAAAGGCAGAAATATTAAATGCATCCTTTTCAGATCATGATGCAATAAAAATTACATGTAATAAAGGGCCATGATAGACTAAAAATTAGTTGGAAACTAAATAATCTAATCCTAAAGAATGAGGTCAAACAACAAATCATAGAAACAATCAATAACTTCATCCAAGAGAATGACAATAATGAGACAATATACCAAAACTTATGGGATGCAGTGAAAGCGATCCTTAGGGGAAGTTTTATATCTCTAAATGCTTATATGAATAAAATAGAAAAAGAGGAGATCAATGAATCGGGCATACAACTAAAAAAAAAAAAAACTAGAAACAGAACAAATTGAAAATCCCCAATTAAATAACAAATTAGAAATTCTGAAAACCAAAGGAGAGATTAATAAAACTGAAATTAAGAAAACTATTGAACTAATAAATAAAACCAAGAGCTGGTTTTAAGAAAAAACCAATAAAATAGATAAACCTTTGGTTAATTTGATTAAAAAAAGAAAACCAAATTACCAACATCAAAAAAGAAAAGAATGAATTCACCACCAATGAAGAGGAAATCAAAACAGTAATTAGAAGCTATTTTGCCTAACTGTATGCCAATAAATCTGACAATCTTAAGGAAATGGATGAATACTTACAAAAATATAAATTACCCAGATTAACAGAAGAGGAAATAAAATACTTAACCCCATTTCAGAAAAAGAAATTGAACAAGCCATCAATGAATTACCTAAGAAAAAATCTCCAGGGCCAGAAAGATTTACAAGTGAATTCTATCAAACATTTAAAGAACAACTAATTCCAATACTATATAAACTCTTTGGGAAAACAGGTGAAGAAGCAGTCCTATCAATTCTTTTTATGATAAAAATATGGTGCTGATATCTAAACCAGGAAGAGCCAAAACAGAGAAAGAAAATTATAGACCAATTTTCCTAATGAAGACAGACGCAAAAAATTGAAATAAAATATTAGCAAAGAGATTACAACAACTTATCTCGAGGATAATACACCATGACCAGGTAGGATTTATACCAGGAATGCAGGGCTGGTTCAACATTAGGAAAACTATCAGCATAGTTGACCACATCAACAACAAAACTAACAGAAATCATATGATTATCTCAATAGATGCAGAAAAAGCATCTGACAAAATACAACATCCATTCCTATTAAGAACACTAGAGAACATAGGAATAAATGGAGTCTTCCTTAAAATGATAGACGGCATCTATCAAAAACCATCAGCAAGCATCATATGTAATGGGGATAAACTAAAAGCATTTCCAATAAGATCAGGGGTGAACCAAGGATGTCCACTATCACCACTGGTACTCAATATTGTGCTAGAAATGTTAGCTGTAGCAATTAGAGATGAAAAAGAAATTGAAGGAATTAGAATAGGCAAAGAAACAAAGCTATCACTCTTTGCAGATGATACGATGGTATAATTAGGAATTCTAGAGAATCAAGTAAAAAATTACTTGAAATAATAAACAACTTTAGCAAAGTAGCAGGCTATAAAATAAATCCACACAAATCATTGGCATTTCTATATATTACTAACAAAGCCCTGCAGCAAGAGATAGAAAGAGAAATTCCATTTAAAATTACTGCAGACACTATAAAATATTTGGGAGTCTACCTGCCAAAATAAAACCAGGAACTATACGAACACAATTACCAAACACTTTTCACACAAATAAAGTCAGATCTAAATAACTGGAAAAATATCAGTTGCTCAGGGGTAGGCTGAGCTAATATTATTAAAATGATAATTCTACCTAAATTAATTTACTTATTCAGTGCCATACCAATCAAACTACCAAAAAATTATTTTATAGAGCTAGAAAAAACAATAGCAAAATTCATCTGGAAGGACAAAAAGTCCAGAATATCAAAGGAACTAATGAAAAGAAACGCAAGAAAAGGTGGCCTAGCTGTACCTAAGGGACTCAAGGGACTAACTGAGCAACTAGGGACTGAGAGAAAGCCAAGATAAAACAAGAGAAAGAGATCTGGGGGATACCTAGGCACGTGCAAGAATGGGTGTCTTCTGGCAGCATTGCTATCCAGCACCCAGTGCTGGGTCACAGATCCAGGGCAGAGAGGAGCAGTCATAAGGGGCTTTGCTAAGCATGAAACAAGTTCCGGGAAGAACACGGGACCTATGTGGTTCTGATACCCAAGGAAGAGAGCAGTGTCCCAGACCAGAGGGGATTCTGAACCTCCAGAGCCTCTTAGTGAGTCATAAGTGACTGAGCCAAACAGCAGTATAATGACATACCCAACCAGAAACAAGCCAACAGACCCAAATCTGGGCCAGGAACTTAAAGAACTCAGACAAGGAGGATTGTGGACAGACCCTGCCCCAGATCACAACACTCTGGGGGCACTGAAAGTTTTCAGGACCCCAGCCAGAACAGTGAAAGCAGCAAAAGGACATTAAGAGGACATAAGGTCAAGCCAGACCACCCCGCCCCCCCGAGAAGTGAACAAAGCCCAGTCCTAATTCAAAGTCCAAAGTCAAGAGGTACCTGGTTGACTAACGTTGATAGGCTTAGCCTTTCTCAGCAATGCAAGGATCTAAGACATCTCCAAAAGTCTCATGATGGAAAATGCTATCCACATCCAAAGAAAGAACTATGGAATTTGAATGCAGATTGAAGCATACTATGAGGAGGGAGGCCGGGAGGGAGGGGGCAAAAAATTTAAAATTCAAAAGCTTATGGAAGTGATTGACAAATCAAAATAAATTAATAAAAAAACTTAAAACATAAAAAAAGAAATAGCCTGGCAGAATGAGCAAACAAAAAAAGAGCCCAACAATAAAGAGCTATTATTGCAACAGAGAAGAATATAATGACTCAAAAAAAAATCTACAAGCAAAGCCTCAAAGATAAATGCAGCCTGTACACAAGTCAAACAAGAATTCCTTGAAGAATTAAACAGGAAGCTAAAAAAAAATTTTAAAACCAAGTGAGAGCAGTAGAGAAAACAATGGGAAAAGAGTCATGAGCTAGGGCAGAAAGATATGGAAAGAAAATTAACAGCTTGGAAAAAGAGGTGCAAAACTTTACTGAAGAAAATAACTGCTTCAAAGTTAGAATTGGCTAAATGGAACTAATGACTCCATGAAACATCCAGAAATAATAACAGAAAGTCAAAAGACTGAAAAAATAAAAAAGAAATATGAAATATCTCACAACAACTGACTTGGAAATCAGATTGTGGATAGATCATTTAAGAAAAACTGGACTACCTGAAAGTCATGAACAACAACCAAAAAAAAGAGCTTAGACATCATATTTCAAGGAATTATTAAAAAAAAAACCAACAGATATTTTAGAACTAGAGGACAAAGTAAAAAATCTACCAGTCACCTCGTGAAAGAAACCCCAGAGTAAAAAAACTCTTTGCAATATTATAGCCAAAATCCATGGCTCTCAGGTAAAGCAGTCAGAAAGAAAGAATTCAAGTATCAAAGAGTCACAATCAGTATCACACAAGATTTAGCAGCCACAACCATAAAGAAGTAGAGAACTTGGAATATGGTATTCCACAAGGCAAAGGATCTAGGCTTACAATCAAGAATAGTCTAAAAAAAAAAAACCCTGAAAAAATGGGCCTTTAACAAAATAAAAGACTTCCAAACATTCCTGATGAAAAGAATAACGCTGAATAGAAAATTTAACATGCAAACACAGGAGTCAAGACAATCATAAAAAGATAAACATGAGCGAGAAATCATGAGAGACTAAACAAAGTTAAACTGTTTATATTCTTATATGGGAAGATGATACATGAACCCCTCAGAACTTAATCATCACCAGAGGTCATAAAGGGAGTCTAATCAGATAGAGGAGCTGGAGGGTGATTCTGATAAAATTTTATGGCCTCAAAAGAAGAATAGAATAGGTGGAGAAGAGGAATACACTGAGGGAGGGAAAGAAAGAATGGAGAATTTTACATAAATGGGATGTGCAAAATTTATACAACAAGGAGGGAGGGCATTGGAGGAAGTAAGGCAACACTTGAACCTCACTCTCATCTGAAGTAAAGAAGGGTAGAATATACATTCACACACAGTTGCATACAGAAATACATCTTACCCAAGAAGGAAATAGAAAGAAAAAGGGTTAAGGAAAGGGTGCGGAGGGGGGGAGGGGGGTGGCCCACCAGGGGGACTTATACTATTAAAGAATGTTGGGACAGCTAGGTAGCACAGTGAATAGAGCACTAGCCCTAGAGTCAGGAGGACCTCAGTTCAAATCCAGCCTCATACACAATGCTTACTAGCTGTGTGACCCGGGGCAAGTCATTAAACCCCAACTGCCCCACACAAAAAAAAAAAACAACAAAGGACATGCCAGACTAACCTTATTTCTTTTTTTTTTTTTTACATGATCACTAAACTAGCAGATAAATGGAATGCTGTACATGTAGTTTAGCTAGATTTTGGCAAAATTTGCAATAACGCATCTCATGTTATTCTTGTAAAGTATATGGAGAGATACGGGATTGAACAAAAATCTAATTATATAGGTTCAGAACTGGTTGGATGGCCAGACTCAAAAAGTAGTTGTTAATAGTTCAAAAATCATTGTGGCAAAGAGTCTCTAGTGAAAGGTAAGCATGTCTAAATGAACAAAGGGTTGACAAAGTGCTGAGCTGGAAAACGAGACAAGCTGGGTTCAAGTTCTTCCTCTGACACATACTAGTCACCTAAACCCTTTGTGTCCTAGGCAACTCTCTAAGGCTATAAGGTTTCAGAGACGGTGACAACCTGTATTGTGAGGTGTCTCCCTCAGGACTTAACTACACAAATGAAATTACAAGTCCAATCCCTACCCCTATACCTATATGAATAGCCAAAAAAAGTTAATAACATCTTAGACTTCAATAAGAAAGGTACGTCTCCTAAGAATAGAGAGATGACAGTCATACACTCTCTGCCCTGTCAGACCTCATTTGGAATACTGTGTTCAGTTCTAGGTGCCACAGTTTAAAAAAAAAAAGAAGTATATTGATAAGCTGTATAATGTCCAAGAGGGCAATCAGGATGGTAAAGGTCTTGAATTCATGTGATATGAAGACTAGTTAAAGGAATTGAAGACGTTTAATGCTGGAGAAGACTCAGGAAGGTCATGATAGTTGTCTTCAAATATCTGAAGGTCTATCCTGTGAAGAAAGGTTCAAACTTGTTCCAGTTGTAACAAGTACAAAACCAGAGGCAACAGGTGAAAGCTACAATGAGAACAGTTTAGGCTTTATGGCAAGAAAGACTTCTTAAAAATTAATTGTTCAAAAATGCAATAGACTATCTAGACAGATGGTGGGTTCACCCTCCATTTTGGTGGGCTGGTTGGTTGGTTGTTGTCCTTCATTCTTGAAGAGGACCAAGATGACATCACTATGTTGGAGTCAAGGCACAGTGTGACTGACTATGGCTGATCAGACCAATACAAGCTTGGAAGACTCTATCACAGGTAGGGCACAAATAGTTCACATCAACATTTGGAGTGGAGATGTCTCAAAATTTGCACATCACATGTTTCTTTTGAGCTACTACAATTCTGCTTTGCTTATAAAGCACACAACAACTTCTTTGATGCAGACATGCCATGCTGGGCAGTCCTTTGTCAGTGTCTTTCATGTCATGCAATCAATTCCAGAGTTCTTCAGAGAGACCTCAAGAGTGTCCTTGTATCACTTCTTCTGACTTCTATGTGAGCATCTGCCTTGTGTGAGTTTTCTGTAAAAGTCTTTCAGGCAAACATACATTTTGCATTTGAACAACATGGCCAGCCCATGGGAGCTGCACTCTCTGCAGTAGAGTTTAAATGCTTGGCAATTTAGCTCAAGAAAGGACCTCAGTATCTGGTACTTTATCTTGCCAGGTGATCTTCAGAATTTTCCTAAGACAATTCAAATGGAAGCAATCCAGTTTCCTGGCATGTCACTGGTATACAGTCCAGGTTTCACAGGCATACAACAATGAAGTCAGCACAACGGCTCTGTAGACCTTCAGTTTGGTAGGCAGTCTAATTCATACCTTTTCTTTCCCACACTTTCCTTCTGAGCTTCCCAAACACTGAGCTAGCTCTGGCAATGCATGAGTCAACTTCATCATCTTTGTGGACATATCTGGAAAGTATACTGCCAGGGTAAGTGAACTTATCCACAGCATTCAAAATTTCTCCCTTTGCTGTAACGAACGGTTCCATACCTGGATGGTGTGGTGCTGGGTGTTGAAGAACCTGTGTTTTTTGGGGTTTGGTTTTTTTTGGGGGTGTTAGGCCAAAATTAGCACAAGCAGCTCTAGCCTCTTGGCTTGTAGTCTTTTCAAGTTAAGTAATTTACCATTAGTACAGCAGCTGACCTTGATGCTGTTTTCATCTTTGTGGAAAGTATCTGACAAAATTGCTGAAAATATCATGCTAAAAAGCATGGGAGCAAGCACACAGTCTTGCTTCACTCCATTGGTAACTGGAAAAGTGCAAAAGCACTGTCCATTACTCAGAACCCATGTAAGCATGCTGTCATGAAACTGAGGTGCAAAACAGATGAACTTCTCCAGGCAACCAAATTTTGCCATAATTTTTCACAAACCCTCACAAATGACAGTATCAAAGGCCTTTGTCAGATCAACAAACATTGTGTACAGACCTTTGTTCTGCTCCTGGCATTTCTACCCTTTGTGTAGGTCTTTGAGCAGAAGCTAGACAACCTATGTTAAACTGGAAATTCTTTTAAGGTATGGGTTCAATTAGAAGTTTACTGTGGTCCCTTCTGACTCTCAAATTCTAGGACCCTAATATCTTCACAAACTCTATGTATGACTTTTAAACAATTTAAGCTGTATGTACAATGGGGAAAAAAATCTGTAAACATCATTTAAGAGCAAATAATAATAAATGCCATGGTAGTCATTTTTCATTTCTCACTAGATAAAAAAGGCAATATTTTATAGCCTCTAATGTAATACAATTGACCTAAATGCTAACAAATGTGCTATTCACAGGTAATACAAAGTTGTGAAAAATTTTATATGCCCAAAGATTTTACAAAGGCTTTGTATTTATAATTTTGGAAACAGCAAGTGATTATAGCTGAGTGGCACAGTAGATAGAACATTGCATCTGGAATCAGGAAGACCTGAGTTCAAATCCAGCCTCAGATACTAGCTATGTGACCTTGGGCAAGTCACTTAACCTTTGTCTGCCTCAGTTCCCCTATCTGCAAAATGAGGTTAATAACAGCATCTACCTCCCCAGGTAACTGTAAGGATGAAATGAGATAATATGTATAAAGGATTTTGCAAACCTCAAAGTACTATATAAATGTTAACTATTATAAACACTTACCTATTACATTTTCTTCCACAGAGGGAGTGAGTTTACTGCTCAGTTCTTCCTGCAAGTCTTCAATAAGTCGGTAGATAACGTTGTGAAATTTAATTCTGACTCCTTTTTTCACAGCTAACTGCTGGATAACTTTGCTTGCGTTCACACTGAAGCCATATACAACACCTGACAGGCAGAAACAGAACTTAGTTGACACAATATTGGAACATTTGTTCGCCTCTCACACAGAAAATAATGTTTTTGACTTTGTATGTGAACAAAAAGACACTGTGAAGAGATAAGAAAGTCTATAAAACTCTTTTTATGATAATTATCACATTCTCAAGTGATTGGAGAAATTGACATGGTTCTAATATAAATTCTGTTTCCCAGATACCCTGCTGAAGAAGATCACCTAAAGTACTATAATGTGGACCCTAGGCAAAACTTTACATTTGATGCTAGGAAAATAACAGAATGAAGTACATTGGGGAAAGAAATGAATTGCACATGTTCCTGGTGTGATTTCAGAAACAGTAAACTACTAAAATTAAAAATCTTCTTGCCACCCCTTTAGTGAGCTCTTGAATGTTTAAGTAAACCTGCCATAAAATACTCAAAGATGAAATGGCTTAATGAGCCAGGAGTTTTCTAAAGAGTTCATAAGTTTCTTGAAGTTAAATGTTTCTTCCACACTTTTTTTCAAAGACTATATGATCGAGGTATATATAACTATCATTAAATAAAGCCCCCTTCCTTTTAATAGTACCTCAACCATTTAGAAAAAACACATGAAAGGCCCCTCAGAAAGGCTGTTCATCAAAGTGTACATAGATCGCAAAGCATAAATTATCTACATTACCCAACATAGTAGTGGTACGCAGTAGGCATGCCACAAATACCCTTCAGTGATCAGATAGCACTACCAAAAATAATTTTTCCATATTCTACATATCCCTTATTCCGAGAGAGGAAGGAACATGTTACCCAAAGCACTTGTTTGTGTATAGTGCTGTAGTGTTAGTATTATACAAAGTGTGCAAGGTAATCTTGAGTTAAATTTATGATACACAGTACAGTTAATTTAAAAGGACATATGGTCCTTGTCCTCTTGAAGTTAAAAACTGTTCAAACCAAAGTGGTTGGCCATGATGGGGACTTATCCGGTAGGTCATACGCAAAAGGGAAGCTTTAACAAATCAATGAAAAAAGCACAACAGGCACGTTTTAACAATTAGGCTGTTGTAGTAGGGGAAATCATGCCTTACCCCACCCCCTTCCCCCCAAAAAAACTGGACACCTGTGAGTCCTAAGAAGAGCTCTCCAATGAGGACAACAAGAGAAAGAGAAATAGTCATGATTCTACTGAATGGATACCCGAGACTCTCTTACTCTCTAGAGACTCTCTTACTCTCTAGCCAGTAAGGTCTCAAAAGGCAACAGAAAACCTGCAGTTAATAACAAAAGCTGACAAAGGCTTATGAATTGTATAGCTAAACTGTATAGGTTATATCAATTGTACAGTTAAGTAATTCATTGAGTGAAATAAAGAAGGTCACTTAAAAGATGAAAACTTTACCCTTAAATGTTTCAGCAAGGTTAATGTCATTTTCATTAATATCACCTACTCCAAAATGTAGTAACTCCAGTTTACATTCATCTGTAGCATCATAGGTATCGATAACGTTCAAAATAGCCTCAACCGAACCATCTACATCACCTAAAGAAAATCAAAGTTTAGGACTACTGATGTTAAAAGGCTGAAACTCAAAAATATTTAAATCAGAATAATCTAATTTTAAAAAGATGTCAAATGTCAGTTATAATTATATTCTTGACTATATATAATACCCATTCATCCTATAAAAACATAACGAATATCTGATTAAGAGTTTAAGTGGTCAATAAGTTGTATTTTATACCACAACTATAAATAAAATATCTGTACTAGGAAAATCTTCACGAGAATTAAATATCACGAATACTGTGTGCAGTAAATAATGAACAAGCACAGCTTCGCACAGTGCCTGGCCCATAGTAAGCACACAATAAATGTTTATTGATTGAAAAAAGAATTCAAAAGCAAAACACATTAACAAACAAGCACCTTTAATAATTATAGGAAGAGTGTTCAAATCTTCTGTTTTCTCTTTAGGTTTTACATTTTGTAGTTTTTTAATTTCTTGATATTTTATATATCCTCTCTCTTTCCATTTCAGAGATCCTAACTTCTCCCGGGCTCTACGATGTGAATCTTGGTGTTCTTTTCGTTTTGTTTCAATCACTTTAAAATCTTCTTTCATTTTCTCCTGTTCTTCAACATATTTCCTCCAATCAACAACTTCACGTGCTCTTTGCTTTGCAAAAAAAGACAGTGGTGTTATTTACCGAGGAAAAAATCAATGGCTGCTACGTTGAAAAGCTGACATGAGGCATTTTTCAGTATGAAAAACAGAATAGTGTTCTGGAAAGAGCAGTGCACTCGATGTCAGAAGACCTGTGTTTGAACCTCCTAGGACCACAGATTCAATACGTGGTAGTGACTTTATTGATCATGTAGTGTGACAACCTCATCCTCCTCTCCCCATGCACACACATTTTATATATTAGGAAACAAAGGCCTAGAGAAGTTAAGTGACTTTGATCAAGATAATATAGGTAGTAAAAATAAAAACAAATGTTTGAACCCAGGTTTTGTTTTGTTTTTTAATTAAAATTCAAGACTCACAGGTTGTTATGAGGAAAAGCATTTTGTACACTGATATCATACATAATAGTAGTAAACTCTTCCTACCATGAAACCATGTAATAGCTACTTCCTTATAGAATTTATAAAAATTCCTTTATAAAATTTGAATTTCAGGGGTTTGTACACTGATACCTGAATGGATCTAAATAACAAAATTGGCTACGATATCTTATCCGTGTGGACACTCCCTTTACTGCTGCAGTTACCAACCAATCCACCCTTCTCATTCTGTGCAATTCTTGCATGTTGTTCCACAAATTCTCCAAAGAAACTCTACCCACGTCTAGGTAGCTTTCTTTTCTCTCATTTTCCTAACATTATCTGGTCAGGAGTACAGGATTCAGGCTGTCCAACTATTTTTTAATACTAATGGGAATAAAAATACTTGCATATCTACTTAACAGTTTTATTGGGAAGAAAGCAAAGTAAAGAAAGTAAAACTTAAAGCACTTCATAAATGTGAGTAACGATGAAAAGAAGCTATTGGTTTATGGCATTTTGGTTTAACTTCTGAAAGAAACACTTAGCCTCCTTTTGCAATATCAACAAAGGCATATTTAGGAATCAAACTTAAGATACCTCAGATTCTACTTCAAGAATTTCATCTCCCGCAGAAGGAAGGTCCTTCCAACCTATAATTTCCACTGGCATGCTGGGACAAGCATCACTGATTGTTTTTCCATTCTCATCAAACAGCAAACGGACTTTTGCCCAACTCTTTCCAGCGACCAGAACTGCACCCTTTCTCAAAGTTCCTCTTTTAATTATAGCTGTAGTTACTGGACTAAAAGAAGAAAAAAGTGTTTTATAAGAAACTTTGTAAGAAAAACTCCTACTGTCATAATCCATACACAGTCAAAACATTTTATTGTACCCCAAAATGATGCCATTATGATCGTATACATTTAAGTTTCCATGATCTCAAAAAGCAAATTTCAAGGAAACGCTCAACTACCATCGAGAAGACTTCTAAACAAGTTTAGGGTTGTACACAGAGATCCACCCTTCTAACCCTAAACTGTTTCTCTATATTTAAAAACTATTTCTTATAAGGAACCACATCAGAATAATAAACAAAATTCCTTTAAAACTGTCAACAATTGTGATTTTTTAAAAAGGAGTCCCTGCTCAATAATCCAATGTTCCAGTTGTAATCAGCACAGAACCAAAATATACAGTATGAGAAGTGTCTGTCATAAACTTCCTTGCTGACCTGAGACATAGTATTACTAGAAATCACTAGGTTTGAAATATTTTCTCTTACTACTGCTGTGGATTTCACACACGTAGGAACAGGTGAATGGAAATTTAATTGTTATGACTTTTGAGATAATAAGTGATAATCCTGAAGTGTTTAGGACTTTCTAAGCTTTCATTCCTGAATTTTTCCACAACGACATGACTACAAACACTAGGCCCCTCTCTCCCCCTGTACCCAGAAAAGGGCAATTAATGAAAACATCTTGATGTCGCAGAGTCTGGGTAAAGTGAGTGAAATGGTTGGGAATGAGAAGAGAACTGGATGCAGAAGGAAAATCTCCATCTTTAGGAAGTAGTATCACAGAAAATATGATCAAAGTATGATCATAAGTATCATCCTAGTATGATCAAAGGCCAGCCAAGATGGCAGAATAGAAAGAAACAGTACATCCTAGCTGTCCTCCACAACTACTCCATGTAAAATCCAGAAAACATACCAGATCAAGTCCTGACAAAGAAATCCAAGAAAAAAATCATAATGAGTCTTTTTCTGAGCTGGGGTTGGCACAGGGAATGTGCTCCCACAGGTGGGAACAGAGGAATAAAAAGGTTACTTGTTATGACTTTTGAGAATACTGGCAATCCTGAGGTGCTTAGCATTTTCTAAGCCTCCACTTGCAGACAACTGAGGATGGGGGTCTAGCCAGGAGCAGCAGCATAGGACCTTCCAGCACTAGGACTAAACTGAACAAGGGCATTCCCAGGGCTGTACACACCAAGAAAAAGTCTCAGAAACAACACAGAGACTTGGCACTACGCGGGGAACAGAAACAGGTGCCAACTTTCAGCTCTGTCCCTGACTACCAATGCAGGGTCATAGATCCATGGGTGGAACAAGAAGGGGACCTGAACTTTAGTGTGGCATGTCAGGGCAGGAAGCAGCCATAGGCCCTATATTGTGTACTGCGGCACAGTGGTTAGAGCACCAGGTCTGGAGTCAGAAAGATCTGAGTTCAAATGTAGCCTGAGACATTTACTAACTGTGTGTCCCTAGGCAAGTCACTTAACCACTGTCTGCTTCAGTTTCCTCATCTGTAAAAATGAGGACAATAATAGCACCTACCTCCCAAGGCTGTTGTTAAAATCAAAGGAAGGGAAAGGGAAACAAAGGGAAAAAGCATTTTTATAGTGCCTACTATGTGCCAGGCACTGTGTTAAGGGCTTTACAAATATTATTTCATTTGATCCTCCCAACAACCCTGGGAGGTAGGTGCTGTTAACCTCATTTTTGCAGATGAGGAAACTGGTAGATTGAGATTAAGTGACTTGCCCAGAGCCACAATACAGCTAAGAGTCAAGGATGAATTTGAACTCAAGTCTTCCTGATTTCAGACTAGCATACTATCCACTGTCACCCAGGTGCCTTTATCAAATGAGATACTATTTGTAAAGAGCTTAGTACAGTGCCTGATGAAGGCTCGATGATGATGACGATGATGATGATGATGATGATGATATTGATGTAATACACAAGCAAGTAGCAGCTGTGTGACTCTGACCCTGGGACTAAACCAGGAGCCAGGAGGACACAAACAAGGATCTAAGTTCACTTAGACACTTCCCCCAGATATATGCAGAGTCCAGATCTAACATAAAGTCATAAATCAGGAAGTAGGCTTGAAGAATGAGCAAACGAAGAAAGAATCTCATCATAAAGAGCTATGATGTTCAACGAAATGTGGGACTTCCAAACCTTCCTGATAAAAAGACCAGAGCTCAACAGAAAATTTGATCTTCAAATACAAGACTCAAGAGAGACATAGAAAGGTAAACGGGACAGAAAGAAACAATGTTATCAACAAGGGTAAACTGTTCACATCCCTACAAGGAAAGATGACACTTGTAACCCTTGAGAACTGTATTGTTATTACACCACGTTAAAGGAGTATACATAAAGGGGGTGGGTATAAGTTGACTTTGATGTAATGATAAAAAAAAATCTAATCAAGTGGGTTAAATGGATCCAATTACATAGATTAATCTGATCTAACTAAGAAAATGTACTGAGAGAAAAGGAAAGGAGGAGGCAAACAAGGGTATTATATTACAGGAAAAGGCACAAAAACCTATTCCAGCAGAGGGAAAGAAGGGAGGGAGATGAGCATTGTTTGAACCTTACCCTCATCAGATTTGGCTCAAAAAGGGAATAACATAATCAGTTAGGTATAGAAATCTAACTTGCCCTATAGGCAGTAGGAGGGAAAAGGGGAAAGAAAAGAGAGGGGGGATAGAAGGGAGGGAAGGAGTAGTAAGGGTAAAGGAGAAGAAAAGGGAGAGGGGTAATAGAAGGGAGGTGGGACTGAGGGAGGCAGTGGTCAAAAGCAAAACACTAGTGAGGGGGGAAAAAGAGAAAGGAGGAAGAAAAGCATAAACAGAGAGGAAAAAGGATAGAGAGAAAGACACAGATAGTAATCATAACTGTGAATGTGAATGGGATGAACTCTCCCATAAGACGGAAGCAGACAGCAGAATGGATTAAAAATCATAATCCTACAATATGGAAAATGCTATACACATCCAAAGAAGGAACTATGGAGTTTGAATGCAGATCGAAGCATACTGTTTGCTGTTTTTTTGCTTCTGTTGAGTTTTGTTTCCTCTTTCTGGTGGTTCTTCCTATTGGTTCTAATTCTTACTTACAACATCACTAATGTGAAAATGTTTAATAGGAATGTATACGTATAGCCTATATCAGATTGCGCACCGTCTTGGGAAGGGAGGTGGGGAGGGAGGGGGAGAAAAATTTTAAACTCAAAAGCTTATGGAAGTGATTGTTGATAAATCAAAATAAATTACTTTGAAAAAAAAGAAAAAAAAAAGGGCAATGATGACAGAGACATTTAAGATACAAACCCTGAAGAAGATAATGACTTCAAAACATATGCAAAGCAAAGCCTCAAAGAAAAACATATCTTGGACATAATTTCAACCAGAACTCCTGGGAGATATGAAATAAGAGTTTAAAAATAAGTTTAAAATCATTTTATAAATAAAATGAGAGTACTAGAGGAGACAGAAAAGAAACAGGTGCCTCCATTTGGGAGAAGGGAGGAGGAATGGAAAAGAAACGAAAGAATTAAAAGGATAATCAACAGCTTAACACAAGAAGTATAAAAACCATGAGAACGTACCAAATAGAAGTTAGTAACTCCATGAGATAACAAATATTAAAACAAAGTCAAAAGACTGAAAAATAGAAGTATAAGATATCTCTTATTAGAAACAACAAACTTAGAAAAGAGTTCAAGGAAAGATAACTTTAGAATCATTGGACTACCTATGAAGGAAGATGCAATCTAGCTCCAGAGAAAGAACTAATAAATAGAAGTACACATAGTATGATTTTTACATATATTTATAAATTTGCATCAAATGGTGGCCTTCTCTAGGGAGGGGAGGGAGGGAAGGAGACAGTTTGGAACTTAAAATGTAACAAAAATAAATAATTTCTTTAAAAAAATGTATCATTGGACTACCTGAAAGCCATAACCAAAACAAAAAGAGCCTAGACATCCTATTTCAAGACATCATAAAAGAAAACTGCTTAGATCTCTGAGAACTAAAGGAAAAAGCGAAAAGAGAAAGAATCCACTGGTCACCTCCTGAAAGAAACCTTAAAATGAAAAGTGCCAGGAACATTATAGACAAAATCCTGAGTTTCTAGGTCAAGGAAAAAATATTGCAAGCAGCCAAAAAGAAAGAATTCAAGTACTTGGGAAAGACAGGAACACACAAGATTTGGCAGCCACCATTATAAAGAAGCTGAGAGCTTAAATTATATATTTCAGTATTGATCAATTATGCTTATTTTTATTCCTCTTTCAAAAACAAAAACCATGTGTCACATGGGACTGGTCTTAGGGTGGGGCAGGGGGAAGGATACATGGAATACTACAATGATGTAAGAAATAGAAAACATCAATAAGAAATATTTAAAACAAAATACAATATTCCAGGAGGCAAAGCATATAGGCTTATAACTTACCCAGCAAAACTGAGTATAATCCTATAGGAGAAAAAAAATAGATCTTTAATGAAATAGAGGACTTTCTAAGCACTCTTGGTGAAAAGCCCAGAATTGAGTTTTGAAATACAAACACAGGAGTCAAGCAAAACAAAAAGGTAAATATGAGCAAGAAATCATAAAGGACTAAACAAGGATAAAATGTTTACATTATAATATAGGGCACAATGTAGAAGTCCATACAAATAAGGAGAAAGGGTTCAGGTGATACTTGAACCTCAATTTCATCTGAACTGGCTAAAAGACGGAAGAATACATTATACACACAGTTGAGTATATAAATGCATTTCACTCAACTGGGAAGCAAGAGGGAAAGGGGAAAAAGGAAAGAGATGAATTCGTCCTAAGGAAGACAAACTCAACTTTAACATAGACAGTAAATTGCAAAAAAGGAAGAAGGAAGGAAAGGAGAAAGGGTAGGAGGGAAGGAAGGTCAACAACAGGTAGATCCCATATACACCAAAATATTCATAGTAGCACTTTCTGTGACAAGAATGAACTGGAAACAAAGTAGATACCTATTGACTGGGGAATGTCTAAACAAACTGTATAAATAAATGTAATGCACTATTACTATTGCATAAGAAATAGTGAATATGAAGAATTCAAAGAAAACACAGGAAGACTTATGAATCAAGCAAAATGAAGTAAACAAAACTAGCAAAGTCATATGCCCAGTAACTACAGCTGTGTAAATGAAGACCAACAAAAACAAAAAACCACCTGAAAGTTGTGTAATAGTAATGACCAAGGTTGGCCCCAAGTGAAGAGTTAAGAAAATGTACCTTCCTCTTTCTTTTGCTATGAAGGGGAATTATGGGAGTCCAACATTGCATATACTATTGGAATTGATTTTGGAGTTTAAGGAATTGGTTTTTTTCTCCTTTTTATTCTCTGTTACAAAGGATAACTTGTTGGTGAGACAGGGATAAATTAAAAATTGAGGTGACATAAAAACCAAAGATACCAATAAATTTTTAAGAGTAGAAATGTTTAGTCAATAATGAAAAATAGTACCACAACCAAATACAATAAGAGGAAATTTAGAATAGAAAAATAGAGCTACATAATATAATTACTACCAAGCATTGGCTTAACTAGAAAGCATAACCAATAAATAGCAAAAATACATATATATGTGTATATATATATACACACACATGTATATGTATGTCTGTACATATATTTGCAATCCTACCCTTTTCCTTTATCTGTTCGAGACTCTACCACTATTGCTTCCACAAGACCAGTGGGATCTCCTTTCAGCTCCAACATCTCTGCAAGAGCAACTGTTGCCTCTGCCAGAGCCATCAGATTGTCACCCTTTAAAAGCAAAAAAAAAATTACTAAAAATTATCTGGGATGCAATTACTCACTATATACCTGTGCTTAAGACAGAAAATACACTAATCTTTAGTATATACATTATACTTTTTCCTCTTAAAGGGTATTCAATTAATTTTTAATTAATTATAAGAACCAATTAAAAAGAAAATTTCTAGAAAGAAAGTCAGCCCAAGGTCAAAAGTTCCAAAAGGAAGCAAGCAACCTATGCCACATTAGTCACTGTTGGTAGATCTCTATAACTCACCACCATACATCCCACCTTTTCTTTTCCTCTACTTTTTTTTATCTTCCTCTCTTTAATCCTTCATATATTCCTAAACCTGCCCTTATCAATCTTCTTTTTGTTTTTATATTCCTAGTGCCTAACACTAAGTAGGTATTTAATAAATGTGTGTTG
This sequence comes from Vombatus ursinus, assembly GCF_900497805.2. Classification (NCBI taxonomy): domain Eukaryota; kingdom Metazoa; phylum Chordata; class Mammalia; order Diprotodontia; family Vombatidae; genus Vombatus; species Vombatus ursinus. The sequence continues at coordinate 36,823,468 of NW_020954556.1, read as the reverse complement.
AATTGTTGAATTTTCTTCCCTCATCATTTCTCCTAACAATAATGTTATTTTACTTCTGTATGGAATTTTATACATTTCAAACTGTTTTCTTTTTTTTAATTTAATTTTTTAAGTCAACAAAAATCTATCTCCTCCACTCTCCCCCAACCCCTTGAATAAGAAAGAAAAACAAAACCCTTGTAAGAAATATGTATGGTCAAGCAAAAACAAATCTTGACACTGGCCATGCCAAAAATATGTCTCCATCTGCTCTCTGAATCCATCACCTCTCTGTCAGGAAGTGGACTGCATATTTCATCATGAGTATTCTGGAATCTGGTCATTGTGTTGATCAGGGTCCTTAAGTCTTTCAAAGTTGTCAAACTTTTCACACATTTCTCATATGAACTTCACAACAAACAAATGAGTTGGCAAAAGGGACTAGTATTATATTCATTTAATATACAAGGAAACTGAAGTTCAGAGAGATTAACTGGTTTACCTAAAGTCACCAATTACTATAGAACTATAACAGGTTTCTCAATTCCTAACTGGGTGTTCTTTCTACTACAGTACCTGCCCATAGTGGGCAGGTAGGTGGCAGAGTGGATAGCCTGATTCCTGAACCTGGAGTCAGGAAGTCCTGAATTCAAATCCAGCCTCAGACACTTACTAGTTGTGTGACCCTGGACAAGTCACTTAACCCTTTTGCCTCAGTTTCCTCATCTGTCAAATGAGGTGGAAAAGGAAATGGCAAACCCCTCTAGTATCTTTACCAAGAAAACTCTAAATAGGGTCACAAAGAATCAGACACGAACGAAACAAGTGAACAACAACAAAATAGTATGGGATGATGAGACTTAGAACTAGTGAGATTGATGACAATGGTTATAAAAAATAACAATAGGGCAAGAATGATGGGTAAATGAAAGGTATTTTAGAAAGTTCAAAGTACTCAGAATCAAAAAACCTGTGGCCACATCTTGGCTTTGCCACTCACTAGCTATGTGTTCTTATTCAAGTTATTTTTCTTCTCTGGGCCTCATTTTTTTCATATATAAAATGAATACGGCTAAGCCAGATAAGCTAAAAGGTCTCCCAAAAAAAGATGCTCTGATTCTTATGATTTGATTAATTCTCACTCAATATACATAGTAAAGGAACTATTTCTATAAGCAGATAGGCAAGTGTTACTTTTCTTCTAAAAAAAAAGGGAGCTGTCTGCTGCTACCCACTATGGAAAAACCAAGTCTCACTGCCAACGCTCATTGGAAATCATCTCTGCCATTCCCTGGGTAGATTCATACATCTGCTACTTATCTAATGTTATCAGAGAAAAAGTCTTATATTTCCAGCTGCCCAAGGCTTCAAAGCTTCACCTCATTATCATAAGCTTGACTGTTGTACTTCATGCAGATCTAAAATATAAATCAAGGAATGTAACAGGAAATTTAAAAATACACTATAGATATGAGAGCTTCTGTAAGAGAGAGACAGGTTTAGTATTAACATAGGAAGTTATTTCTAAACACTTGAGACCCCAGCAAATTTTGGGCAAGTAAAGACAGAATGAGAATTTAATTGTAGGAATATAACTCTGCGTGTATGTGTGAGTGTGTGTGTTCAATGTTAGCTGATGATCAAAAAAAAAAAAGATCTGTTTGCTACAGGCATACAGAGGGCTTCTCAGATGTGAAGGAAATAGCTAATGTTACTTAAAAGCAGTCTCTGATGAATGGAGGACCTACCCTTCACTGTATTTAAGGGGCAAGAAGGGACTAATTAGTTAAGTGAAAAGAAAACTATGGCATGCTCCAAACCTAACAGCAACAGTTACTGAAAGTCAATCAACAACCTATGAAGTATACTCCCTGATTTGTTTCAATCTTCCTAGAATTTCATAAAATATTTTTAGCCTATTATTTCCCTGACCCAAATTTCAATATTTTTATCCTTCACTGAGCCATCACGATAACCCTTGAACAGGAGTTAGAAAATGTGGTCTTTAATCTTAGTTCCAGAATTAAGCAGTATGACCTCAGGTATGTCATTTAAAGTTTCTGAAGCTCAGTGTCCTCAACTGCAAAATGAGGGAAATAAAATCATAGGATTACAGATATAGCTGTGGAAGGGAACTCAGTAGCAATCAAATCCACACTTCTCATTTTAAATATGAGGAAACTAAGGCTTAGAGAGATTAAGTGACTTGTCCTGGGTTGCACGGCAAGTAAGTATCTGAGGTAAAATATGAATCCAGGCAGGCCAATGCCAGTATTCTATCTATTACTCTATGCCTCCTCCACAAAATATTATCAGCTTTGCCTACTTTACAGACTGGTTCTGAAAATCAAACAAGATAATATATATTAGAGCATTTTCAAGGAAGGAAACCAACACCTATTAAGTACCTACTATGTGCCAGGCATTTACAAATATTAGCTCATTTGAGCCTCACAACAACCCTGGGACATCAGTGCTATTATTATCCCCATTTTATAGTTGAGGAAACTGAGTCAAATAAAGGTGAAGTGACTTGCCCAGGATCTGACAGCTAGTAGATCTGGACTCCAGGTAGAGGGCTCTATCTACTGTGCCACCTAACTGCCTTTCAAAACCTTGAAGAGCTATACAAATTTAATGTATTATTATCATCACCTGAATATGGTTATCTCTGAGTTTCTGACAACTTACCTTAAGTGCAGAGATATGTACTGCCTGAACATCACCCCCATACTCTTCACAAACCACATCATAAGTCAACAATTCTTTCTTTACCCTTTCAGGATCTGCTTCTGGTTTGTCACACTTGTTTACAGCAAGAATGATTGGAACTTTTAAAAAAAGAAGAGTTTCAAAAAGGTGAAATGATAAGTGAGTTTACAATACAACTTCCTTCTCTGTCACTTAAGAAGATAAGTCCTCATCCATGATGATTTTCCTTTATTCAGGGGCTTTACAACATTCACTTTGAAGTCTAATGGTGATAGTAAGTATAAAAGTGAGCAATTCTTTACTGACTTTAGCTACTGTTTCTGTTATATTATACACAGCAAAGACGTAAACCAGGGCCTGTGTTTTCAGTAGGAAACCTAGTGAAAATATGAGCTATATCATCTGCAGGTCACTGATTTAATTTAGTCTCTGATTACTTCCCTGGAAACTTCCTAGAGATTTTCAGTACTTAGTAAAACGACAAAGCATGCAAATGCTCTAATTAAAAATAGAGAATCACTAAATTTTAGAGCCAACAAGATCCCCCTAATTTTACAGATACATAAACTGAGGCCCAGAAAGGTAAAGCAATTTGATCAAGGTTTTTTTTGTTTGTTTGTTTTTTTAAGGCTGGGTCTCTCCCTCTCTCAGACAGGCTGGCTGGACATATATAGCAGCCACTCCTGGATGGGTCCCAGTGCTGATAGTTATGGAAGCTCTGAATTGTTCCTAAGTGAGTTTTCCCTCCACAGATAGCATGTCTGCCCTTCACTCCCAGGAGCTTACTACATTAATGAAGAACTTACCGTGGACACCCAATGGACGTTAGCTCTCCTACCGTTCAGAAGTAAGGTCTCCAAGCCTCATTCAGCCTCCCCTGCTAGCAGGGATTAGGGGCATGCACTACCATTCCCACCCAGTTTGATCAAGATGCTAGAGCTCTTAATGGGCATTCACGACAAAAGTCCAGGTCTCATAGTACGTGGTCTAGTGTATACTTTTTTTTTACCAAATAATGCAATCTCATAACATGAAAATGGAAATAGCACTTAAAAGACTAAAACAGAAGTACATTATTGGCAATACATCTAAGTACAACTGAGGGATTCCTCATATGTCTTTAAAAATTATTTCAAAAATTAAGGGTGAGAGAGGATTATACTGTGGGAAGGAGAAAGGGAGAGGCAGAATAGGGTTAATTATCTCACATAAAACAGACAAGAAAAAGCTTTTACAGTGGAGGGGAAGTAGGGGAAGGTGAGAAGGAATGAGTGAATCTTATTCTCATCGGATGTGGCTTAAGGAGGGAATAACAGATACACTCAATTGGGTATGGAAAGCTATCTTACCCTACAGGAAAATAGGGGAGAAGGGGATAAAGGCGGGGGGGATGATAGAGGGGAGGGCAGACTGGGGGAGGGGGTAATGAGAAGCAAACACTTCTGAGGAGGGACAGGTTCAAAAGAGAGAATAAAATAAACGGGGGAGGGGTTGAGGGGGATGAGGAAGAATAGAATGAAGGGAAATATAGTTAGTTTTCCACAGCATGACTATATGGAAGTGTTTCGCATGACTACACAAGTATAACCTGTATCGAGTTGCTTGCCTTCTCAATGAGGGTGGGAGGGGAGGGAGGAAGGGAGAAAATTTGGAACCCAAAGTTTCAAAAACAAATATTGGGGAAAGGGGATTCAGAATGCACACTGTCTTGGGGTTGTGGGAGGGACGAGATGGGAAGAAAATTTGGAACTCAAAATCTTGTGGAAGTGAATGTTGAAAACTAAAAATAAATAAATTAATGAATCTTTTAAAAAATTAAATTAAATTAAATAAATTAAAATTAAAATTATTTCACACTTCTCCCACTACTGTAAGACCCAATATAGGATCAAATGAGATAAGCTATGTGGAAAAAATACTATAAACTTTAAAATCTATTCATCTGTAATGTATTATTTATCCTTATCTGAGAGCAATAGGAATAAAAAACATATAACTATAAAAGCACATATATAAATGTAAATACAAAATACACACACACAATCAGAGATAATTAAGTTCATCTAGACTGAAGAATGTGAAGATTTTCAAATGTTTTAGGCAACCATAATCAGAGACCTTCAAAAAGCTTTCATGAGTCTATGGTCAATCTCATCACGCCTACTGAGAATATGGATCTAAAGTACAGTGTAACTGCTCTCAAGAATCTTAATCCTATAGATTTCACATTAGTAGACCAAAGGAAAAGAATCCATTCCTGTATAGTTTACCCACTGCTTTAATATGTTTATTTACCATCCTCAGTAATACCAGCACTCATTCTTATTTACCTGGCATAATGAATTCTCAATTACATTAATGGAGGGAAGCAGAAACTAAAATAATGCAAAACTGAATAACCCATATATCTAGCATTGAAAAATGTGCCTAGGGCCTTACATTTTAATATGCCTGTGTCACATGTAAATTGTATCCTACTATAAAGGTCTGACTTAAGAGAAACTATGTCTGACTATGTGGGACAGATTTTCTTCATAAATACAGGGAGCTAGTTATCAATAAATCTATTAAGTAGACTCAGATAAGAGTGTGTGCCTGAGATGTCAACAAAGTAAATCCATGAATATTAGAGAAAGGATTGTCCCTAAATTTGGAAACAAGATTTATGACTGCACGGGGATAAATCCCACTAGGAACAATAAAGCAAGCAATGAGAATCAGTATTACCACAGCACTTCCTTCTGGGAAGAGTCTATAATACTTTCACAAAACTAACTCTTTCAAAAGGGAGAATAAGTACCATCCCAATTTTACCAAGGCAAAAGGAGGTCAAGTTATTTCCTATACTTTGCACAGTTAGTAGTAAGCATTCCCTCTAATAAGGCATGAAATTCCTTTTGGGGATTTAGAAGAACAGGTCTGTGACTGGAACGGCCCTCTTAAATTGTGCTAGGTCCATGAACATTTCTACACTTAATCAAATACTGAAGCAAAAACAGTCAATCATACAAAGTACCTTGAGCATTCTGGGCATGCTGAATAGATTCCACAGTTTGTTTCATTACTCCATCTTCTGCTGCCACAACTAAGATGATAATATCAGTGAGGTAAGCACCCCTGGACCTCATTGCTGAAAAGGCAGCATGTCCTGGAGTATCAAGAAATGTTATCTTTTCCCCAGAAGGTAGAGAAACTATGAAAGCAAAATTTCAAAGAGACAAGAAATTAAAAATGCATCATCTTTAATTTAAACAAACACAAGTGCCATTACTGAATGTATTGTACTTGGAAACAAGTAATGATTTGATTTGTTCTAGCAAACAATTAGAATTCAGAGTAGAGATGATAAATTCGCATTAAAAAAAGATGATGAAGCATCAATATCATCTTTACACTGCACATGAAGTATTTTTTGTTATGTAGCATTCTTTAAATTTCAAGCTTACAACAAAATTCAAAAACATGCCTATCTATATTCTGAAGAAAAAAACCTGAATAATCAGGGATAAGAGAAAGAACCTATGTTTCACCTATGTATACCACTCAATTTTAGAAAAAAGAAAGCAATAGCCACATCAATTCCCCGAGTAACACTGTTAACATCTCAGAAACAAAGTTACAAACACATGATCCAACCAGAATTATGTAATGATTTTAAGTTTAAAGTTTATCATACATTTACCTAGACTAGAAAAAGGATTAGAACACTAAATTTACCTCTTACAAAATGTACCTATTTCATGAGTAGCTGGCAAAAGAGAAGTCAGATAGACAGTCCAAATACTGTACTGGTATGCAAATGATGATGAGGATGATAACAAATGCTGTTGTTATTGTTATAGCAATATTTAAATCATGAAAAATTTAAGGAAAAATTTGGACAAGAGTCACTTAAGATAAGAAGGCATTGAAGCAGCAGTGTTCTGCAGTGATGAAGGTGTAGTCCTCATACCAAAGAAATCATGGATTTATCAAAGTATCTAAGCATATTTCATCCAAATCAGTAGTAGGTTTGTGCTTCACTCTGTCCTCTCCATACTTTTAAACTGAAACACTGCATTTCACATTACTGACATATGAAAATTATAAATGGCATGCCTAAGCATATTAAAAGATAATTCTCTGTTCATACCAAGAAAGGCACCAATATGTTGAGTTATGCCTCCAGCTTCCATTGCTGCTACTTGAGTTTTTCGCAGTTTGTCAAGTAAAGTTGTTTTCCCATGATCAACATGACCCATTATGGTAACAACTGGGAACCTTGGGATTAAGAAAGCTGGATCTGCCTCAGGCCTACAATTAATAGCAAAGAATTTTTCATTCCAAAACTGTTAGAAACATTGTATATCCTATATACTTACTGGTTGTCAGTTTGCTCTTTAAATCAACAATGCATAATCATCACTTACACAAACATCACTATACTTCCTTTGCTCTAGATATGAAAGTTATTCATGACCAAAACATGTATGAAATAGTTTGAGAATTCAATTTGTTCATTTTTAGTTAGCATACTTACAACTCCTAACACAGGGGTAAATACCTAATAGATATTCAATATATATTTGCTGAACCAAAATTTTTTATTCAAGAATTATCAATCATACATAAACATATACAATCATACATCAATCATACAAAATGAGAAACACAATCCTCATTCATTTTTAACAATCAAATATATCTTAAAGTAACAATGCTGCTCTAAAATGCTTTGGATACTTGAAATAAGAAAAAATTTACCTTAATATACTAACAGCATTTTCAAGATATAAAGCAATTCCTAAAGCATATGTTGTAAATAACCAAGCCTAGAACGCACTGCCTCATCAACTCCAATTCTTAGAATATCTAGTTTCCTTCCTACATATGGCTTTTCCTTATCCTCTTCAACTGGCTAATGCTTCCCACTAGAATTATCCTGTATTTGCTTTGTATATATTCCTCTATGTACATGAAGTCTTCCTAGGAACATGTAAGCTCCTTGAGAGAAGCAACTTTCCCTGTACCCCCAACATCTAGCACAGAAACCAACATATAGTAAGTATTCAACGAATCCTTGGTAATTGATTGGTGTTTCCATTTTTAAAAAAATATTAAACTTGAGTTTTTACCTTCTCACAGCATCTTTGTTTTCTCTGACTTTATCTTGTTTTAGTCGGGCTCTTTTGTACTTCTTCCCCGATTTTTTTAAAACTTCCTTAATCCAAACATCATCTAGGGGTGACTCAGGCTCAAGTAAGTCAATGTCAAGAGAAGTGTTCAACAGGGCCTCATATACATGATCTAGTGAAAGGGATGATACAGCTTTTAAGAAGAAGAATAAAGTACTACTATGTTCAATTTCATCAATACTTATTTTAAAAGCCCATAGACACAAGTGCATTGGGCTAGGCACCAGAAAGGAGGCAAAGTTTAACCACAACAAGGTAACTACTCACAAGAATCTTAAGGTTCAGAAGGGAGACAAGACATGAACACAGATCACTATAACACACAGAGCTATCTGTTAAGTCCATTAGAAAGATTAAAAAAAAATATTGTGTCTCTACCAATAAGATTATAAGTAAATGCTTTCTGGATGAGACGGCACTTGAGATGAGCCTTAAGGGATCGGTAGAGGAATTCAACAGTCAAAAAAGAAAAAAGACGAGAATTCCAGTCATAGGAAAACAACCTGAGCAAAAACGCAGAGAAAAAGCTGGGAGTGTATTCAATAGTTAGTGAGTATTATGGTTTGACTGGGGCACAGAGTATGAGAAAGGGACTAATTTGAAATAAGGTTGAAAATCAAGACAGTGACAGTTTGTGAAGGGTCTTGAATTCCTTGACAAAGAAATATGAACTTTATTTGGTAAGTGATAGAAACCACTGGACATTTTGGGGTAGAAATCATATAATAAGATCTACACATAAGAAAGATTCATCTAAGGTTGTATAAAGGATGGATTGACAAGATGAAAGAGTAAAAGCAGGAAGATCTTTAAGGAGATTATTATAATAGTTTGGTCAGGTGGTAAAATAGACCTAGGCTTTGATGATGTCAAGGGGAATAGACTGGAGGAGACAAATTTGAATGCTGTGGAGACTGGGTAACTATCTAGAAATAAAAAGTAAAGAAAAGAGTGGAAAATAACATCAAGGTTTCGAACATTAATGACTTGGGTGAATACTGGCATCTGACAGAAATAGTGAAGTCATTAATGAAAATATGAAAACGTTAAGCATTAGTGTCCTTTTGAAATACCTAAAAGCATAGAGTGCACAATTGATAAATGTTACTAAACATGGTGATACTCATACAGGCTTTTACAAGTACACTAAAAATGGGGTGGATATTCTGGAGAATAATTTGTAACTATGTCCAAAAGACTATAAAACTGTGCATACCCGTTGATCCAGCAATACCACTGCTAGGCCTATATCCCAAAGACATCCAAAAAAAGGGAAAAGGAACCATTTGTACAAAAATATTTATAGAAGCTCTTTCTGTGGTGGCTAAGAATTAGAAATCGAAGGAATGCCCATCAATTGGAGAATAGCTAAACAAGCTGTGGTATACAATTGTAATAGAATATTATTGTGCGATAAGAAATGACAAGCAGGATGATTTCAGAAAAACCTGGAAAGACTTACATGAACTGATACAAAAAAAACCAGGAGAATGTTGTACATAGTTAATAGCAATAATGTTCAATAAAGAACTATGAATGACTTAACTATTCTCAGTAATACAATGATCTAAGACAATCTCAAAGCACTAACAGTGAAACATATTATCCACCTCCAGAGAAAGAATTAATATTGTTGGGATATAGACTGATGCTATTTTTCACTTTTTTTTAAATTTTTTTCTTTTATTTGAGTCTTCTTGTACAAAATGACTACTATAGGAATGTTTTTCATAATTGCATATGTATAACCTATATCTAATTACTTGCCATCTCAGAGCGGGGGGAAGGGAGGGAGGGAGGGATAGAATTTGGAACTCAAAACTTTAAATAAAAATGTTCAAAAAAAATTGGAAAAAAATAAAATAAACCAAATTTGAGATGATGATGTTCCATTGGACTTAGCAAACCTTTCAGACCTGATCTACCAATACTAATTATAGGACCATTACAGATACAGCTTTATTACAGGACGTTCTGCATAATTTTTCTTTGTTGATTCTGTGTATTTGTTTTCTCCATTAATCTAAGATTTGCATGTAAAAAATTACAATGTGTTTTATAGATGTTATGTTTAGGTTGAATGCTGATTTTCTAACCACTATCATGACATTGTGGTTACAAGGGTTCTAAGATGAGCAATCAGTAAGTATGTTGGAGGAGGAAGCAGTACAGCTCAGCTCTCCCCCAAAAGTACTCCAACAAAGATCTATAAAAAGAAACCAGATCAAGTAGTGGTCAAGAAACCCAAGGAAGCATCACAGTGATCATCATTTTCCCAGTCAACATAAGGAGAAAAATAGAGGCCCACAAGTACCAGACACTGGATCTAGCAAGGAAGACACCAGCAGAGCCTTCAGTAAGGAAACTAAAGTAGGAACTACAGCTGTGCACAAGGGCAAGTAGTCCTGATACTGTGTTCTCTGTGTAGTGAGTTTGATGCTATGTAGGGAATAGGAAGAAGAGCTAACTGGAAGGTCTGTTCTGAATACCCTAGAGCTGCATCAAAGATCCTGCAGGATTTAGGAGAGAACATGTAGCCACAATATGTCAAAGAATAGTCTCAGGCCGTGTATTGAGCATGACCCCGGAATGGAGTACTAAATTCATCCCAAAGCTTGGCCTGAATCTTGCAGCTAACTAACCAGGGCAAGGAGCTCAGGCCAAGGGAGAGCCTACAGTTCTGTCTCTCTGAAACTGCAAAGCCTTCCAATTAGTTTACAAGGGGATGGGGCCAGGGGCAGTTGACAAGAGCTACAACCAGGGGCAAGCCATACGAGTAAGAAGCTTGCAAAACTCAGATTAGGAGTACAACAATACATTTTTACACTAGATCAGACCACTTTGAGCACACTGAAAGCTTGCAAATCCCCAAACTAAGCTATTCCAAAGAACCTTAAAGAAAACAGTACTTAATACCCAGAAGAGCAGCAAGATCTCAGAAAACACAAATCAGGAAAGAAACAAGGCCCAGACATTCTCTCCAGAACTGCAAAGAGCTTGGCCCTAACTAAAAGCCTTAATTGCAGGAGCAAGGGTAAAATAATAAGTAAATAAACAAAAAAGAATCTCACCATAAAGAACTATTATGACAGCAAATCTCAAGACACAAACCCTAAGAGAATGATTTCAAACATCTACAAGCAAAGCCTCGAGGAAAAACACAGCTTGGGCAGAAGTTTAGCTAGAATTACTAAAAGAAATAAAATAAGACTTTTTAAAAAGATTTTTTAAAAGATTTTATAAATTAAATAAGAATTTTAGAGAGAACTGGAAAAGAAATGAGTGCTTTCATGGAAAGATTCTGAAGAATTAATAGCGTAGTATTAGAGGTAACCTTACCCATGCAATAGATTTCTTGAAAATTAAAACAGATAAAATAGAAGTTAATGACTCCATGAGACAAGAAATATTAAAACAAAGTCAAAACACTAAAAAAGAGGAAAAAGTATAAGATCTCAAGTCAAAAACAACTGACCTGGTAAACAGATAAAGAAGAGATAATTCAAGAATTATTGGGCTACCTGAAAGCCACAATCAGAAAAAGATCTTGGATATAAAATTTCAAGAAATCATAAATGAAACCTGCACAGACATATTAGATCAAGAGGACAAAGTTAAAATAGAAAGAATTCATCAGTCACCTCTTGACAGAAATCACAAAATAAATGCCACAGCCAAAATCCAGAGCTTCCAAGTCAAAAAATACTACAAGCAGCCAGAAAGAACAAGTTTAAGACCCACAGTTAGACTCACACAAAATTTAGCAGCTGTGACAATAAAGGAGCAAAGAGCTTGGAATGACACTCCAGGAAGCAAAAGTTATAAACTTATAACCAAGAATAACCTACCTAACAAAATTGGGTATAATCTTACAGGATCTTTAATGAAATAGAAAACTTCCAAGCATCCCTAATGAAAAGACAAGAGTGGAATAGAAACTCTGACATAAAAACAAAATAGCAAGAGAAATAGCAAAAGGCAAATACAAGTGATCAACTGGAAGGGATTTAACAGGGATGAAGTGTTTTATATTTTAAGAAGAGATAGGATGCAACTGTCCTCCCAGAACCCTAATGTCATTAAATAAGACAGCATGCCTTGGAATGGTTTTGTTATGTTTGATGATCTTACAGAAGAAAGGAAATGAAGGGGGAAAGGAATACCATAGAGAAAAAATGGGAATGAAGGGTGGGGGAATTTATCCCAAACAATTGTAGTAAACAAACAGAAGACTATACAAAGAAGCAGCAAGGGCTAAGGGAAGCAGGTAACACTTGGACCTCACTTTCATCCAAAATGATCACAAAAGGGGTGATACAAACACACACACACAGAGTTGGATGTAAAAATACATTTAACTCAACAGAGACACAGGAGAAAACAAGAAAGGGGCATAAGAATGGAGACTCAGGGAAGGGTTAGTCATGAGTATAACAAATTAACTTTAGAGAAAAGATGGAAATATTTAGCAAGTAAGGTTTTAAAGGTAGTAGTAGTAGTAGTAGCAGTAGTAGTAGTGGTAGTAGTACCATTTTTATATAGCACCTACATATATAGTATAAGTACATATAATACATAATTGTAATAAGATGATTATATATAATTATTTATTATACATGATATATAATGCATACATGTGTTATATATTACATATATATATGCTGCCTATATAGCAAGGCACTGTGCTAAGCCCTTTACAAATATCACCTCACTTGATCCTTACAAAAACTCTAGGATGTAGTTGCTATTATTATCCCCATTTTACAGTTGAGGAAACTGAAGTAGATAGAGGTTAAGTGACTTGCCCAGAGTCACATAGCTAGTAAGTATCTGAAACTGGATTTGAACTCTGGAAGATGACTCTTCCTAACTCCAGGTCTGGCACTCTATCTGCTGTACCACCTAGCTGCCACAGACATAGATAAACAGTAAAACTATATTTTACTGAAAGGTAAAAGAGATAATGAATTAATATCAACACTTAACATGAATGCATCAAATAAAACAGCATTTAAATACTTAAAAGTGAACAAATATTTAACTTAAAGGAAATTCTAAATGAGTTACAGGGAAAAATATAAAGTAAAACCATAATAGCAGAACACCCCAATGTACTCCTTTCAGACCCAGACAAATCTAACCAAAAACAAACCAACCAACCAAAAAGAAAGACATTAAGGATCTAAATAGAATTTCAATAAAGTTAGATATGATAGATCGCCATAATTTCTGAATGGAAATAAAAATGAAAGAGAGAAAGGTTATATATGTACAGCATAAAAACCTCACAAATAAATGCAGAAATTCAGAAATACTAAATATATCTTTCCTGACCACACTACAATAAGAATTTTATTTAAAAAAAAATTATTAAGGAAAGGACTAAAGATTAATTTGAGACTAACAATTTTAAAGAATTGGTGGGTCAAAGAATAAATCATAGAAACAAGAGATAATTTTGTTAAATATGACAATAATGGGATAATATATTAAAATTATTGGGATGTAGCCAGGGCAGTCATTAGGGGAAAATTTATATCTCTAAATACTTTCATCAATAGGAGACAGAAAAAGCAGATCAATAAATTGCCCATGCAACTTAAAAAACCAGAAAACCAACAAATCTTAAAATCCTAATTCACCACCAAAATAGAAATTCTGAAAATCAAAGAAAAGATGAACAAATCTGAAAACCAAACAAACAAAAAAAAGCACTGAAAGAATAAATAAAATTGAGTTTTTTTTTTAACTCACATGCATTGAAATGTGAAGCATTTCGAGAGTGGGGAATACACAACCCCATTTCTCTTGGCTTATTGCAACTCTACCAATCTCACTGTTAAACAAAATACTGGCTCACATAAGACTATTTTTATTGAAAAGCTATTGTTTTACTTGAGTTCAAATCTGGTCTTAGACACTTGACACTTACTACCTGTAACCTATCAAGTCACTTGATCCCAACTGCCTCATCAAAAAAAAAAGCTGCTGCTGTTTTAAGGTTTAGGTTTTGTTTCTTCCTGTTTCAACAATCTGCATTATGAGTCACTGTTTTTCTATAAAGAATTTAAATCAGAAATATACCAATAAAACAGTTTACAATTTGATTTCCTAACTTATTTTATCATCCCAATCGGATGATTAAAATATTTTCATGAACATAATGACAGAAGAGGAAAAATTACAAAGCACATTCCTAACTGGGAATCTGGCTCCAATGCTGTCCTTGCCAAGCAAAAACTACAAAACTATATTATAGGTGAAAATGTTATTGGGGCAGCTAGGTGGCGTAGAAGACAGAGCACCAGCCCTGAAGTCAGGAGGACCCGAGTTCAAATCTGGCCTCAGACCAAACACTTGACACTTAGTAGCTGTGTGACGCTGGGCAAGTCACTTAACCCCAATTGCCTTAAAAAATAAAATAAAATGTTATCGTAAATTTGTTCTGGCATTTCCAAAAACAAATCTTACTGTCCTACAGAAAGAAGTGTTCTTTCACCTTTCTAACGCTAATTCCTCTCTTATGCCCTTGATCTCATCTCTTCCTGCTACTCATAGGACTCGATCTAGCAATTATCTTGCTCTGTCTCACTCCTTTCCTCTGCCTACAAATATTGTCAAGTACCCTTTTTAAAAAAAGGTGAACTTTCCTTAAACCCTATTACTCTAACTACCATCCTCTTTCCTTTCTTTCACCAACAAATGTCTCAATAGAGAAGTCATCACTTCCTGGTCTTTACATCGTCATTCCTCAATCCTTCCAAACCAGCTTCTGTTCCAGATCCTCCAGTGAAACGGCTTTCTTAAAGTTAAAGGTCAATCACCTCATAATTGCCAAAGACAATGGCCTTTTCTCAGATCTTCCTTGACCCTGTTTGACACTGTTTAACACTCTTTCCTTCTTTGGTTTCCATTATATTACGCTATTCTAGTTCTCTTCCTCCTTCTCTGCCTTCTTTCCTACCTCCTCATCCCTAATTCCCTAAACGTGAGTATTGCACAATGGTCTGTCCTCAGCCCTCCACTTTTTCCTTTGGTGATCTCTACTGCTATGATTTCAAAATTATGTTCTTTCAACTGACTTCCAAATATATAGCTTCACTCCTCACCTCCTGAGCACCAAGCTGCCTTCTCTATATCTCCAACTGGATAGTCCTGCCACCACCTAAAATTCACCATTTCCACAACTTTTTATTTTATTCCACAAACCAGCCCTTTCTCTTAACTTTCCCACTTAGAATCTTAGCATTTAAAGCTAAAAAAAAACAATTATTGCAAATATCACCATATTCCTAGGCACCCAGACTTAAAACTACAGAGTCATCTTTGATTCTTTCCTTTGATTCTTTCCTCACATGCCATTCCTAAGTCAGTTGACAAGTCCTGTCAATTCTCTCTGAAATAACCCCTTTTGCATCCTCTCTTTTCCATTCACAATGCCATGACCCTAGGGCAAGTTGTCATCCCCTGTGGCCTGGACTACTAACTGATCTCTAATTCATCCTTTATGCAGGTGACAAAGCCATCTTTCAAATATGCAGGTCTGACCAACTACTTTCATTGTTCAAAGACCTTCATTAATGCCCTATCCTGGTAGTCGAGGTCTTCAATCATTCAAGTCCTAGTTCATATGAAGCCAAAAAAGAATTATCATTCTCATCCTGCTCTCATATACCTCCATATATACTTGTGAAGGTAATCCCTCTACCTACATCTGAAACACATTCCGTCTATGTAACTCCCCATACTGAAATCTTTTTTTCCTCAAGTCCCACCTTCTCCATGAAGACCTCCCTGATACTTCATCACTCTCATTAAGCAGTTACCCCTCTTTCCTCAATCTCTCATTGTTGTGCTCAATTAACTCCTCATATGGAGGATCAGATCTTTCATCTGTATCTCATCAGATCCTTTACTGTATTACACAGTGATCTGTGTATACCTCTTACCCTTATACTATTAGCAACTTGAGGGAAAAGGCTATATCATCTTTTAACTTATTAACCCCAGGACCTAATAGAGTTTATTGCACATAGTAGGTGCTTAATAAATGTTTATGGAATATTGAATCAATGAAGGAAAAAAATGGATGAGAAAAAGCATACAGGAATATCAAACACAGTCTTTGGCCTCATTTCAATAATCTACATCAATTTCTAAGAAAGGTTAAAGAAGTAAAAATATTTGTTCTTATTTTGCTAAAGACAGAAAACTGTATGTGGCAATCTGTCCTAGGATTAATTGTTTATTTATTAATAATTTATTTATTTTTAATTTTCAACATTCATTTCCAAAAGATTTTAAGTTTTAAATTTTCTCCTCCTCCCTCTCTGTCCCTCTCCCCAAGATGGCATGCAATCTGATATAGGCTCTACTTATATGTTCATATTAAGCATATTTTCACATTAATCATGATATAAAGAATTAGAACTAATGGGAGGAACCACGAGAAAGAAGAAATGAAAGAAAACAAGAAAAAGAGAGCAAATAGTATGCTTCCATCTGCGTTCAAACTCCATAGTTCTTTCTCTGGATGTGGACAGCATTTTTCATCGTGAGTCTTTTGGATTTGTCTTAGACACAGGATTAATTATGACCCATAACCTGAAGAAGTCTAGAAAACACTTAAACACGTTATTCTTTAAACTATATTCTATTTTTCATCCTTGATTGTCTCAATTTAATGATAAATAAACACTAGCTCTCCAGTATTCTTGGCTTTCTTTTCCTTTCAAAGACATCTGGCTCACCTATGTCTTTATTCATAGATCTGGCAAGGTCTTCAACACTCATTCCATTCCATACCTCTACCTCCTGCTGTTCCTTTTTAGAGTTCTTCCAAGGTAACTTAGATTTCTGTGGTCTTTCTCCCTATAAAAAAAGAAGAATATAAAAGAAGAAAGAAATCTAAGTGGCACAATTAGATTATTTGTGGCTTATCTTTTTTTCATACAATAGCTACTAAATTCTTTTCAAATATATATTTTCACAAATAATTTGATCTTCAGGCTGAAAGTGACATGTAACAATATTAATTTAAGACAACATATACTGTTTTTAATGTAATAAAATGGCAGCCTGGTAGCAGACAGTGATGGACTTGAAATCAGGAGAAACCTGGGTTCAAATCTTGTTTCTGAAAATTACTGGCTGTGTGACCATGGGAAGGTTAACTTTCTGAGGTCCATTACTCTCATCTGCAGAATGGGTATAATAATTCTGAAAATAAAAGGTTATTGAGAGAATCAAATGAAATAATATATAAAGTTTTGTAAATTTTGAAGCACTATATTAATGCCAATTATTATCAGTATTTCTGGCCAATTGAAAATTCTCTTCTTCTCCCTACCCCCACCAAAAAATATCACTTAGTATGCAGCATTTATAAATAAGGAGTCTTTAAATAACAAAATATTCAAAATTATTTTAAGAATGGCACTGGGTACTTTTATCTTAGCATTAACAATAAAGTGACTATTAAACAGATGTTGAGTACCTTCTTTAAACTTAAAAGCCTACACGGTGATAAAGCAACATTGATGAACGTGTCTGTTTGCCAGGATTGTGGTACACACAGGGTAGTATGCACAGGGTAAGTGAAGGAGGGCACAAGCTTCCATTGTACCAAACAAACTCTTCTTCGACACAGAATATGCAGCTGCCTGTAAGCGCTGGGAAACAGCATCAGATTTTCCAACTTCAGTATTATTCCTATGTTCATTTTCCTCCTATAAAAAATGTTTTAAAATCAACACAGATCTGAAATATCTGTTAATGTAAACAAGACATTTCTCATACATCAACTGCAGTAGATATTTATGCAGTTTCATTTTGAAAATACATTTCTAACAAATATCTTCTAATATGATGGCTCTTCACACCAAACAGATTTACTTTGGTAATTCATTTTTTTCTAGGCTCATTCTAAAATCACAAGTCACCACCCTGTTTACTTCTGGATCTTTTACTAGGTTTTCAAAAACCTCCTACGTTTTCCCCAACCCAAGAAACTTACAAGAAATATCTTCCTTAATATCTAAGAAATAAAGCCATTAAGATTTAGATCTATTCAGTAAATATATGATAATATACAAACAAGAGAAAAGAACAAAATATGAATTATAGGAAAAATAATTAGGTAAGAACTGCTTACGGAGGTGCCAAAGAGCTGTGGGCATTTCAGAATGATCACAGTAGGCCACAACTAGTTGAGGAAGTCATTTTTTTTAGGCAATTGGGGTCAAGTGACTCTCCCAGGGTCACACAGCTAGTAAGTGTCATGGGATTGGTTGGAGGCTGGATTTGAACTCAGGTCCTCCTGACTTCAGGGCCGGTACTCTATCCACTGCGCCACCTAGTTGCCCCAAGGAAGCCTTCTTTTAAAATGACAAGTTTTAGGGCAGCTAGGTGGTGCAGTGGATGGAGTACCGGCCCTGAAGTCTGGAGGACCTCAGTTCAAATCTGGCCTCAGACCAAACACTTGACACTTACTACCTGTGTGACCCTGGGCAAGTCACTTGAACCCAACTGCCAAAAAAAAAAAAAAAAAAAAGGAAAGTTTTAAGGCAATCGTTGAAGGAAGAAATTGTCACAGATTAGTAAAGAGAAAGAGGTAAGCATTTGAAGCAGGAAAAACTATATAATCAAAAATGCAGTTACGAACTAGAAAACATGTTTTAGAATAATAACAGCTAACATTTACATAGGTTCTTTGCGCTTTACAAATATCTCATTTTGCCGTCTGGATAACATTGGGAAGTAAATGCTATTATTACCTTCATCTTACAAATAACAAAACTGAGACACACAGAGATAAATGGTTTGCCCAAGGTCAGTCAACTACTAATTGTCTGAGGTTGGATTTGAATTTAGGTCTTCTGGATTTCAGGTACAATCAATAAGCATTATAAAATGGCTATCACCACAGAAATTTATTGTTTGGAAGGCACTTGAAGAATCAACTAGTCCAGGGGTTCTTTTTTTTCCTTTTTAAAATTTTCACATTAATCTTAATTTTTATTTTCAGTTCCAAATTCTCTCCTTCCCTTCACCCCCTACTTCAGCCATTAAGAAGGTAGGAAAAATGAAACCCATTATATACCTGAAAAAAACAAAAGCCAAAAAAAATTCAATCTGCCTTCAGAGTTCATCAGTTCTCTCTCTGAAGGTGGACAACATTTTTCATCATGAGTCTTTTGGAAATGTCATGTAGCCCAGGGGTTCCTTAACCTGGGGTCTTCAAACTTGGTGGTTTTTGTTGGGTTTTTTGTTTTGGTTAGGTTTGTTTTTACTATTTTTATAACTGTATTTCAATATAACTTTTCCACTGCAATCCTATGTGTTTTATTTGGAGTTGTTTTTTTTTTAAGGTTATCCTGAGGCATCCATGGCCTTCGGGTTAAGAATCCCTGGATCTGGGGGCAGCTAGGTGGATAGAGCACCAGCTCTGGATTCAGGAGGACCTGAGTTCAAATCCGAGGTCAGACACATCACACTTACTAGCTGTGTGACCCTGGGCAAGTCACTTAACCCCAATTGCCTAGCCTGTTCTAGTCCAATTGCCTCATTTTACAAATGGGAAACCCAGCTCCTATTAAGTTACTAAGCTAATGACCAAGCAGAACAAAACCTACGTTTCTTGACTACCAGTCCACGGCTCTTTACACACAACTGTGTTCATTTAAACGATAATAGGGCAATTTGGTTGGAAAAACAGAAGCGGCAAAAAGGCACAGATAAGTGTTGGCGTTGGGAGTCAGGGAGTTCAAACCCGGCCTGGGCAAGTCACAACCTCTCTCAGCCCATTTCCCCATCTGTAAAATGGGGACAATAACAGCACCTATTTCCCAGGGTTGTTGTGAGGACTGAATATGAGATAACGTAGGTAAAGCGCCTCGCAAACCTTGAAGTGCTATATAAATGCTATTCTTATTACTGTTGTTATTCCCAAAAACATCAGCGGACAGAACGTTTGGGACTTCCACCCGAAATATTTTTGTCTGACCTTAAAGATAATGGGGAGCCAAGCAATTTGGGATGTGTGTGGAGGCGTGTTACTCGGCACTGACGTCCAGGGTGGATCAGAGGCCCCTGCAAGGACCAGGGTCCATGACGCAAGGTGACAGTGATCGCGGGATCAAGTTCACGGAGATGCGAACACACGCAAGGGGCAGGTCGATGTCCCGAGATCTCACGAAATGAGCATGGTGTCCGGCAAGGGCAGCAGCAGTGAAGCCGACCCTACTCACGGAGAGATGGAGGAGGCGAACAGAGATGTCGTTTTGAAGCCGGCGGGACAAGCTCCAGAATCCCCTTCCGGCGCCCGAACAAGCTGCCAGTCCGTCCTTTATTGTGTCCCCAAGCCCTCTTCCTGCGGAAGCCGGAAGCTCTGCCGCCTCTAGGGGAGATGTCTTTCCTCTGCCTGTGCTCGGGACGCGCGTGCGCATGCGCGTGCGTATTCCTGGGAACTCCCACCGGCTGTCAGTTCCTGCTGTCTTAACATCCTGTTCCCTCTGCTCTCTGGGAGTCCTTAATCTATCTCTCCCACCCCAGACCTTCACCATCTTTCTCACCCTCCGTTGCCCTGTCAGGATCAGTTTGCTCCGCTGAGGTGTCTTCCTCCTTTGATTGTGAGCTCGTTGAGAGCAGGGACTGTCTTTTGCCTTTTCTTCCATCACCAAGGCTTAGCACGTAGTACTAGGCATCCAATAAATGCTTATTGACTGACTTGTAATTTCCACCTGGCTCTGCTCCTGGGGCCAAATAGAACCTCTAACCCCCTTCTAAGTGACAGGTCTTCAAAAAAAAAAGATAGCAAAAATGCTTCTCTCCTTCACGTTGAATATCCAGTTCCTGGAACCCACTTTTATAATGCATGATCTCTAGTTGCTTTATTCTGACTACCTTCCTCATGTCTCCACTTTATCAAAACGCGGGTCATGAATGAGCTGGAGGGAATTTCAGAAATGCCTTCGATTTACTGATCAGAAAAATGAGGCCCAGGGAGGTTAAATGATTTGACCAAGTTATCAATGATCTTCCTAAAATATGACACCTAGAATTGAACCCAGTGCTCCAAATGTGGGCTTAAAGACCAGAGTACAAAGGAATTATCATTTTGCAATACTGTGAGTTTGACATCGCCACTCTTAAGAAATGCTTGTTTACTGATTTTGTGTTCAATGACGTCTTGCTTGTTTACTAAAATTTCCGTCCATTTTTATTCTAAATATCATAAATCCAGTTAAAATTCGTTATGGCATACTGCGTGAAGTATACATCCAAACCTCATTTTTGCCATACAACTTACCCAGTTTTCCCAGTAGTTTTTATTGAAGAGTGATTTCATTTCTCATCATTTTTAAAGTATATGTTTATCAACACTAATATTTTATATTTTAGGTTCTGTTAATGATTTTTTGTATTTTGTTCTATTCATTTTCTACTATCAAATTTTGTAATTTCTGCTTTATGATACTGTAGCAAGAGATGTCCCCCACGTGTAGGATGGGAGTGTTGTTATTACACCTGGTAGGGAGGCAAAACAAATATCCCTAACCTCTTCTCCTTCCACCTTTCTCCAAAAGGAGGTTTAATTTTTTGGGGGGGGGGGGGAGGAGAGACTTTAAATCTTGCCAGAACGGGAAGCAGGATGTTGGGACCAGAAATTTGGCCACTTTTTTCTCTTCAGAGACAGTGTACTGGGCTAGAATTATAGGTATCTGCTTCCTTAATATTATTAGAAAAGGACATGTAGTCTTCAGGTTCAAGCTAAACTTGTGATCACTATTTCTTATTGGGTAGAATACCCAAGCTTTACATGCATTGCTTCACTCCCTTCCCACCAAATAACAGTTCCTCAATGAACACACACAGCAAACATTTTGATATCTAATAGCGTTAGATATCTTCACCTGTTTTCTTTTTCTTAAGTTGAGGTTTAAAGGTTTAGGGGTGCTGAGACCCCAAAATCACGACACACAGATGTTGCCCGGATGAATTTGACCCAAGCCTTCTTTCAGCCAAAGACAAGGTTTATTAGAACATCAATCAAGGGGTGGGTGAGATTTAAAGAATCAGCCATATTGTACAGATTCTTAAGGAATCTAAGCATTTGTATGAATAACATAAAGGGGCCAAATCTTAAGAATCTGAGCACCTTAATGGAGGCCAGATAGATTTTATATACAGAAAGACTGTGGCAGGATCTAGGAGTGGCCAAGTAGTCTGGGGTGGCTGGAGGAGGGGTCCTGCCCGAAAGAATTCGACCCAAGCCTTCTTTCAGCCAAAGAGAAGGTTTATTAGAACATTCATCATATTGGGCAGACTCTTAAGGAGTCTGAACATTAGTAAACTATTGGCTAGATTTTAAGAATCTGAGCAGTGGCTAGATTATAAGAATCCAAGCATCTTAATGGAGACAAGATGGACCTTATATACAGAAAGCCTGTGGGAGGGACCTAGGACTGGCCAGTAAACTGGGTTGAACAGAACTCCTGGGACCTGGACCTTGGGGCCAAGGGAGAAAGGAGCCTAGCTAGGATTAAGGGGGAAGACAGCAGAGGGGAGATTGGGTGTAATGAAATGCCAGTTGATGGGATTATAGCCTTGGGCAAATGCCAGAGATTTGGCCACATGGGAAAATCCAGGGTTTTTCCTTTCTGGGGCCCAGATTCCAACCCCATTATTTGGCGATTATTGTATGTTTAAATAAATTAATGCCCATGTAACATTTTATCATTCCTAATGTTCAAGAAAAATATTAATATTTTCTGTTTTAGGCACAAATCTGTCAGAAATAATTTCATTTAACATTTTATATCCATACCATTTCTAGCTTGAAGAGAAATGTACAAATGGCGTAGTTACCCTCATGACATTTGACATGACTCCCTACTCCCAGATGATTTTGAAGTGACATTTGTAGAAATTTTGAACATGAAAAGATCATAATATGTTAAAATGCAGTTTGGGGTTAACATTCCAAAGCAAACTACCCAGTTCTTCCATTGACCACTCCCCTCAAGAGTTCTCCCAGAGGACATTCTTCCAGAGATCAATATCTTAATCCTTAGTCAATCCCTGTAAGAATGCACAAAGACTGCCTCTAGACAAGTTAATAGCCCTTATTTCTGGTAAGTGGAGACCAGACTGGAGTTATTCTTTATTCTAAATTTTGGTTACCACCCTTAATCAATTTCCCTAAGAAATTTCTGTTCTCCACCTATCGTGCCTTCAAATGGTAAATCTATGCTTCTACATTATAAAGATGTAGTGGGAATAAGTACTGTTAATTTAAGATGAGCATCTTCTTGCTGTTCTATGCCTTCATTTTGTGACTTCGTGGTTGTATAGGGGCAGCTAGGTGGCTCACTGGATAGAGCACTGAACCTAGAGTCAGGAAGCCTTGAGTTCAAATCTGGCCTCTGACACTTACTTGTTGTGTGACCTTGGGCAAGTCACTTAACCTCTGTTTGCCTTAATCCACTGAAGAAGGAAATGGCAAAGTATCTTTACAAAGAAAACCTGAAGGACAATATGGTCCACAGGGCAATGAAGAGTCAGACTAGGCTGAACAACAACAGGATTGTTATGTAAGTAGTTTTTCTGTAACAAGATAAGGACTTTAATAGTATAGTTTGACAATGACTTCTGTGTCTGTCCCACAATTTGATAAGTTACCAATGTTGTGTGATCCCCCCAAATTTGGTGAACAACTACTGACATATGTATGCCCCTAAATGGATGAACAACTTTTAATGATTTGAATCCCAAATCTGATAAATCATTGATAAACACCAATTTAGTTAGAAAACTAAAGCTTTGATTGGTAGTTTCCTTTGCCAGTGGAGCCCAAGCTGAGTCATGATTATGGGATTGTGGTTTTAGGACAGAAAGGAACTTTTGGTATCATGTAATCCAAAACCCCCTCATTTTATAGATGGGGAAATTAGGCATAGTGAAATTTAATGATTTAATCAAGATCATATAGGTATGTGGCAAGTAGCTGAGCTGGAATTTATACTCAAGCCACCAGACTTCTACTCTAGGCCTCTTTCCCCTACATCACAATCACGGTTGCCTCTACACCTTGACACCATTGAGATTCAAATACAGTGGTCAATGAGAAGCCCATTATCTCAAGTACCACTTAAAGCCACCTTAGTCAATGAGATTCAAGTAGTCTGGTCAATGAAATATGGAAACTAACACACACACACACCTATGGAATGCACAATGGAATAATAATAATAATAATAAATAATGCCCAAAATTCTGAACTCTGTCCATGGTTACCTCATCTTCAGACCAATCATGGCAGGTTTTCCTCTATAAGAATCCCTAGCCTCTCCTGGCCAGGGTATATCTTCTTTAATCAGATGATGTTCCCTTTAGTGGGCATATCCCTTAAGGAGCAGAGGGGCATGCTTGATATGTTGTGTTACCCAAAATAAATGCCTTTTTAAGTGCCTTACTTGACTTCGAGACAGCATAATCTAAATTCTTTCAAGACCACCTGTTGGGGTACCCCTGAACCTCAACAATAACTTTATCAACATTCTACCAAAATTAAAAAACCTCGAATATGGGTCTAGTGAGAAACTGTTCATCTCTTATACGAAGAACAGCCAGGCTAATTAGAAAGGCTCATTACTTAGGGTGATTTTTTTTTTTTCCCTTTGGCCATAGCAACTCAGATGGTATTTTTTAAGAAGAGAAGCTGTCATTTGGTGTGGGGGGGAATCTTTGCAGCAAATCTCTTTGATAAACACCTGATATCCAAGATATATAGGAAACTTATACAAATATATAAGAACAAGATCCCCAAGGGATAAGTTCACAAAAGATTTGTAATTTATTAATGACTATGAAAGATTGCTCTAAGTCACTAATAATAAGAGAAATATGAATCAAAATAGCTCTGAATAAGATATAACCTCTGTGAAGACTTCTCAGGGTGGTGATGAAAAGACTGTCTCGAAACTAGAGATAGGCTCTGAGACAACGAACAGGCCATAAGTTTAATTCGGCCCTAAACCCTCTCCTGATTGCCACTGCCACGTAAGCATTAAGTATACTAAAGAAGGACATGTATGTTTGGATTGGCTATATCCTGTTTCCTTGTTCTTTGCTAATGGGAAAGATTTTCGCGCCTAGAATGTAAGCCCGCCTCCCAGCCAATGGGAGTAAGGGATACTGGCGGGGTGGGAGTTTCTTGTTTGCGTTAAGATATATAACCTTGCTCCTCTCTCCTGCTGGTAGTGTACTGGAGGAGTAGATGCCCCTTCTCGCGAGATTGTAATGAAGAGTAATTTTTTCCTTCCACCTTGAGAAGTCTCTGAATTTAATTGTGTGAGAGTTGCTGTACCACACAACTCTGAGGTATCACTTCACACCTAGCAAAGTGGCCAAGATAATAAAAGATGGAGGGGTTGTGGAAAAAGAGGTACACTGATGTTCTGTTGGTAGACCTGTGAATTAGTCAAGTAATTTAGAAGTATGCTAAAAATATGACTAAAATTCCATATTCTCTGACCCAATCCCACCACTAGGGGCCCCAGTGAGTTTCAGTATTTCATTGACCAATCTCCTTGAATCTCATTATCTCCTAAAGTGGCTTTAAGTGGTACTGAGATAATGGGCTTCTCATTGACCAG
The DNA here is from genome assembly GCF_900497805.2 of Vombatus ursinus. Taxonomy (NCBI): domain Eukaryota; kingdom Metazoa; phylum Chordata; class Mammalia; order Diprotodontia; family Vombatidae; genus Vombatus; species Vombatus ursinus. The sequence continues at coordinate 36,797,946 of NW_020954556.1, read as the reverse complement.
TCAATTTGAATCTTCCCCCCTCTATTTGAGTAGGCACTCATTTGGGAAAAAGGACAAGGATGATGAATTCATCAATCCCTCCTCAAACAGTGGGGACCCAAATTCATAAGGGTGATGCATTCCTCATCAGCCCCACTGGGGACCCAACTGGCCAGTTCCAGTTGGGCAGCTCAGCTCCTTCCTCTCCTCTCTTTTCCCTTTCCTTCCCTCCTTCCTCTCCCTCTGTTCACATGGAGTATCATGCCCTCACCTTTGAGTGCTCTGCTCAAAGGAAGGTAAATGTTGTAAACCTAGCAAGGTATCTTGGGGTCTACTGGCCAAATTTCTGCCTTAAAGACGCAACTCACTCTGGCTCTCACTGATTGGCCAACAATTAGTCCTGGCCCAAGCACCACTTAGTAGTCTATTGTTTGGGCCTCCAAGGCTCCGGTTGAACTGAATAGTAATTGTTTCGGTTTTGGTCAGAAACCCTGGGGGGTCTTTCCCTCCCAGATTGATTTTTTAAAAATTAGATAAAAGTGGCAATTCCTTGGCTCATTTCTTAACCAGCCTAAATCACTCAATAGGTGTTGCCTCAGTCAAAGTGAGAAGTCAGAAAGATTAGCTTAAAAAAGCCAAGGTCTCCCATTGCATCCCAGGCCATTTCCGGTAGATCTAGCCACTGGACCCATATGGCTCTGAAGGAGAAAGTGAGGTTGGTGACTTTGCTGCATCCTTCCTCACCTTAATCCAATTCACTTGCAAGTCATGACATCATCTTCCTGCAGCCTGGGTCCTCTTCAGAACTAAGGACAAAACAACAACAACTGGTGGTAGGGGTGATAGCCTGACTCCTGTGCAAGTTAGGCTAGTTTCTCCTGACGTGTTTTTCATGATCATATCTTATATCCTTTCTTTTCATATAATTTAAGGAAAATGCTATACTGTATTGGGGTTTGGGAAAATATCAGCCCCCCAAATGATTTATAGAAATATGTTTTTCTTTTCAAAAAAATCAGCATACTTGGCTTCTGATCCCATATCTAACTAGTTATGTGATATTCAGCAAGGTACTCAACACTTCAGGGCTTCAGTTTTATTTCTTTTCTGTAATTTGACAAGAATGGACTAGATTAACTTGAAAGTCCCTCATATTTTTTTCTATATAATGAGCATTGACACAATACTAAAATGCTTAGTTTTAAAATATAGGTCAACCTATAACTCCATTATATACAGTAAATCTTTGTGTGCTAACAGAGACCAATTATTTGCAGTTGCAGCTGTTGTTAAAACTCAGCAATAATTCTCGTTGTTTAAAAAACTTTTGTAAGGGACAAGGTATCAAGCACCCACAATTTAAGATAACCTTTGACATCTTACAACATCAGCAAAGAAGTTATATTGTTTTAACAAGCTTGCAAAACCTTGAAAGGGCAAGCCAATGAGTAGGGCCCTAATTTTTTAATAGACCATAAAGTTCTAGAGGGCAGAACCAGTTTTAACTAGACCTAAGTAGGACTAAGGGCACGATCTTTTGGATGAAGAGAGATGGGTGGGGGGCATGTCAAGGGGACATGGGATGGGTGAATGTGTAAGATTATAACCTGGAAAGGAACAGACCAATCTGGGCCTGGAAGGGAGGAGTCTCAGCATTCTAACAGTATAAAGCACTTTCTCACTTCTGTAATCAGCACAATCTCTTCTGAGAGGTTTTGCCCCGTTCTCTCGCAGCAAGAACTGTAATAAACGATTCTTCACTCACTCTGAGCTTAGTGTCATTTTTGACTAGAAGGCTTTATTTCTCTAAGGCCTTATTTCTAACACTTTACATGCTAAATTCCAGGTGTAAAACATTTGAGATTAGTCACTATTGACCTACTAATAAGAAATATACTGATACTTTTAAAGATATATGTGTTGAATTTTCATCAACAATTAGGAATTTTTGTCTCTTTACCACCTGGAAATTACATAGAGTCTTTTAATGTTTCCTCTTGAATCTCATAAAATTATGCTTTACTTGCAATTTCTCCATAAAAGATTGTATCTAGTTTTCTCTGAGTGAAATGGGCACGAAGAAAACATTTTCTGTATGTGATTTTGTTAGCAGTTTTCAATGTATAAGCAATTTCATGGCTCTCCTTGGTACAACCAAGCAACATTTATTTCCTGTTATGACTTTTTTTCTTACAATTTTAATCTTTAGCTTTATAAAATGAGTCTTTTCCAATTGCATCCTTGTTATATTGTGCACACCAGAGGTCTAGTCTGACAGAAACATGAAATAAACACTGTATGATATGCTAATTAGACTCAATTGGAAATTGCTGCTTTACCACCGGCTGAGAAATCCTTCATCTTCTTTTCTTTAATGTAACTCAGAGATAATTCTCTGATCACAATGTAGACCTTCAGCCTAAACCTCAGGATTCCACAGGGTGGAAACTTGTTCCTGGAAACAGCAAGAGGTTTTGTTGTAAATTTTCATACTGCTGAGCTCAACAAAAAATTCTGGTCTGTGAACCATATGAATTATTTAAATTGTACATCTGAATAAGAACGATTTGTTGGTTTAAAGAATGAGGGGGATAAAGGCAACCAGGAAAAAAAGCTTAAATTCGCAATTTGAAACAAACTCTATATCTGTAAGAAGAATCCAAACTAAATGAATGTACTTAGTCATATAATGTAACAATCAGTTTTAAAGATCTTTTACATTAAAATGCAGTATGTATACTTTTAAGTGTATATAGCACCTGTGTTGTGAATGCTGTTTATCAGGTAGATACTATCTTAGAGTTAACCATTTTGGTGATATCTTTTTAGCTTGGCTTTCTCAGCCTGGTTTTTTGGAGGCTTTTTGGAGACAAACAGTGTAGTACATTGGACAGAAAGCTGTCTTGGAAGCCATGACAGACCTGATTCCAATTCTGTTTCGGGCACATTTCTGTGTAACTCTGCTCAAGTCACTTAACCTTTGTTTTCCTCCGTTTCCTTATCTGTAAGATGGGGGATAGTAATAGCACCTGTTTCCTAGGGTGGGTTGTGAGGGTAAAATGAGATCTTTTTAAAGCATTTTGCAAACTTTAAAGAGCTATAGAAATGCTAGTTACGAGATGGAGGAAGAGGATCACAGTGATCAGAATCATGATGATGATGATTCAGTTGCTGGGCTGAGCCACACCAGAGCTAAACTGGGCTGGATCCCCAGGGGCTAGGATCTCAGCGGGATGGGTGGATTCACCAGATTCCCTCTGCTGGGCTACTCAATTGCTGCCATATGGGGCTGTTCCTTTCCTCAACTGGGCTTGCTCCTCCATGACAGCTATCATCTTCACTACTGCTTGAAGCTCAGCATCAGCTTGGGATAGTGTTGGGCTCCTTCAGAAAGGGCAAAGACCCATAGACTAGGATTGGGAGAAACCTCTCCAGTTCTGCTCCCAGCTGGCAGCTCAGGGCTTTTTTCCCCTCCAGCATCCCTGGCAGCAGGCAGCAGTACAGAGGGAGAATCTTTTTTCTTTTTATGCCAACCCTCACTTGTGTGATTAACACTGGTATGGGTTTAGAAATATAGGAAAAGTTTTTTTTTTCTTTTTATTGATGGGTAATCGGGATAAAGTGACTTACCCAGAGTCACATGGCTAGTAAGTGTTATGTGTCGGAGGCCAGATTTGAATTTGGAGTCAGGTTCTCCTGACTCCAAGGCCGGAGCTCTATCCACTGTGCCACCTCGCTGCCCCGTAAAATTCTAATTGCTATAGAGAGTTGGGAAATTTATTCCCACTTTAGCACAGTCGAGATGCAATGGGAAAAAGAGTGAACACTGCTCCTATATGGAAATCTCTACAGAGATTTGCCAGGGATCCCTGGATCTAGGCCACTTGCCTCCCAACCTTTGTCTTTGCCCCCAGACATTCCCAGGGAGCCCTGAGTAAAACCAGGTCCAGCCACCTGTCTCATCCATCTCTCTTGAGACTTCCCAGGGTGTCTGGGTTCAGCTATCCACCTAAAGTCTTTCAATAGCTGGCTGGTTGATCTACCTGCTCCAAGTCTCTGTCCACTCTGGTCCATCCTCCACTCAGCTGTCAAAGTGATCTTCCTAAAGCTCAGGCCTGAGCACATCACAACTCTCCTTTCCCTCCAACCCTCTCTCCATTCATTTAACTCCAGTGGTTCCTCATTGCCTCCAGGATTGAATACAAATTCTCTACTTGGCTTTTAAAGCTCTTCATAAGCTGGCCCATTCCTACCTTGCCGATCTTTTTATTCCTTCCTTCACTTCATATTCTCTGTGATCCAGTGATCCTGTTCTCCTTGCTATTCCTCTAAATATTCCATCTCTTGACTCCCAGCATTTTCCCTGGTTGTCCCCTCATTCCTAGAGTTCTCCCTCCTCATTTCTACCTCCTAACTTCCCTGGCTTCTGTTGTATCTCAGCTAAAATCTCATCTTCCACAAGAAGTCTTTCCTGATCCCCCTTAATGCTAATGCCTGCCCTGTGTTAATGATCGTCAATTTATCTTGTATGTACTGTACATAGGATAGTGTGTGCATAGTGGTTTGCATGTTGTCTGCCCCCTTAGACTGTGAGCTCCTTGGAGACCAGGGATTCTTTTATCTTCATTTGTATCCCCAGGGTTTAACACAGTTTATATATAGTAGGCATATAGTAGGTGCTTAATAAATGCCTATTGACTGACTGACCTACCTTAAATTACCAGCTCCTGCCTGCCATGAGACTTGTGAGGCCTGAAAGAGACCTCCCTTCCTGAGGGCATCGATGAGGCCACAGTGATCCTAGATCATTTGTTGGCCCATATGAAGGACAAAGGGTAGGAACATTGACCCTAAGAAAATCTAGGGTCCAGCCTGCTCTGTCAATTTTTGGGAAATACGGTGGGCAAGGAAATCCCAGAGGACTCCAGGCACAGTCTAGAATAAGCTACTGACACTTGCTTCCCCACAATCTAAGGAAGCCCAGAGACTTATTAGACTCTTTAGTTTTGGGGAAACTCACATTCATCACCTGGATATCTTGATGGCCCTCATATACTGAGTCACCCCTGACACTGTATCTTTCAAGTGGGGCCCAGAATGGGCCACCGCGCTGAAAGATGTAAAGCAGGCTCTTCAGCAATCTCTCCCCTTGGACCTTATGACCATGTTTATGGAGGTCTCTGTTCGTAGAGACCAGGCTGGGTAGCACCAAGGAGTGACCAGAAGAAATCACTGTTAAGTATATGGCGCTCCAAACTCCCCAGAGCAGCTACTCACTACACTACTTCAACTCCTACTTACTACTAAACAGAAGATGCAGGGTCATACAATCACCCTTTGTTCAGAGTTGCCTATTATGCATTTTCAGACATTCCTCTGACTTCAGACCCGTCTTCTCCCTACTGTGCCTTTTTCCTGAGGGAAAATGGTTATGAGCTTGGCCCAGTGACTTCATTTGCCCCAAAGCAACTCCTCCCCCATCCCCCACACTCTCCCCCAGCTGCAGTCTATGACTTTCTGCTGTGCTTCCGGATGTCTGAGGCTATGAGAAGAAGGGAGTGGGTAGGTCTGGGGTAGGGGTAGGGGTTGAGATCTGTCTCAAGCCCAGGCATTTCCCTCTGTTCCTTCATTCTTCTACAGAGATCTTTTGCAACACAGAATGCTGCCAAGATGCTGGCTCTCAAGGCCTCAGCAAATGCTTGCACTTTAGTGCTTGTCTCTGCATAGCACTGGAAAGAGGAAGGGGTAGCAGGCAAGATTGTGGGACTATTTTTTTTTTTTTGTAAGTCCATGGGTCTAGTAATAAGTGCACAGAATGGTAGGTGCTGGGAAGGGGTGCTGAGAGAGTGGGAGTTAAGCATTAATTCATAGAATTTTTACCTTTTTTTTTTTGGTTGCTGGTATCTTAGACCAGAGGTATCAAATTGGGCCTAACTAGCTGGCCACAAAAATAGATTAAAATGTAATTAGGAAATGTTCAACAAAATAAATAAAAATACAATCTAGATAATGTTCATTTATTGTTTTCTAAATCAATATGCAATCTGCAATGATCCCTTTCTATTTGTATTTGACACCACTATCTTACACCATGGAGACAGCTGAAATTGCTTTATCTTGGTACATAATTTCTGCTTTGGAAAGGTTTGAGAGTCACGATGATCAGAGAAAATGTTGTCTTCTATCTTTTTGGTTAAGAACCTGGCAGTCATAGTTTGGGTTAGTTTTCAAGGGTATGTAACCATGTCTTAGTTCTGAACCTTGTGCTGGTGAAGTTGTCCTCTCCTCAGAATTTTCAATTACCACTAGACTCAAACTGTGAGTAGGGATAAGAGGCTAGGGACTTCATGACTAGTGGAGAACAAACTAGATTTTATGGCAGTTTCCATAAAACAAATAATTTACAAAGGAATAAAAAACTATGATATAGTATAATAGGCCTGAATAAAGCTCTGAACAAGGCAATACAAGAAATGAGAGGCTGTTTTTTAAAGTTTAAACAAGGGTGTGTTGTAAGCTCTTGTTCTACTTAATCAATAGTTGGCAAGTCCATTGGTTTTGCTTTCAGGTGGTTCTTTTTTTTTGTACAAACAAGATATATATGGGATTGGAGATAATCGAAAGAGAGAAGGCACTAGAATTAAGGGGGATTTGGGAATGCTTCCTGTAAAAAGGTAGGATTTGAGCTAGGAAACCAGTAGGCAAAGAGGAGGGAGAGAATTCTAGGCATGGAACAGCTAGTTAGGAGTCAGGAAATGATGTGTCTTGTGTGAGGATTAACAAGGAGTCCAGGCTTTCATCCCTCTTCAGGCTGAACTGCAGACTCATCTCCACAGGACTTTCTTTACCATGTAGGTTGACAATTGTTAAGTTCATAATAAAAAAAAAAAGTTGAAATAATTACTAAAAAGCATGGATAACTGAGTAAGAGAAAGGGGGATATATTCAGAAATGAAGATGATGTGAAAATCAAAGGTAACAGAATATGTTTGGTAAAGAAAAAAATTACAAGCTATTAAATTAGAGATAAAACATTGACTTAGAAGTCACTACTCCAATATAACACAGTGGAGACATTATGGCATTCTTGGTTCGAATTACAATATCCTCATCTCCACATTTTCTTTGTACCAATATTTCTATAATACTCAAGGATCCATTTGTAATCATTGTAATGATTGGGAGGATTATTGCTTCAAGGAAAACATTTAAAATGTTCGATTGTAGGCTTTGTTTCTGACCATAATCATTATTATTGTTCATGGAGGATTGTGGCATTACAATCTAACACATTTCAAAAAATGTTTTTATGCTAACAGTTATTCAAATCAGAGATTTTTAAAAATAGAAAATTCCTAATCAACACTGAGTGGAGGATTGACTTTACATGACTTCTGGTCTCATCCTTCAATTTTGATTAGAATTAATGCAAATTTATTCCACTTGTAAATTAATTTCAAGGAGGAAAATCATTCACAATCTCTATACTTAGCTAGGAAGACTATGGCACAAATTCCATAATAGCTCTTCTAGCCTAATCTATTCAGACTAATCATTTTGAAATGATAAAACATACAGAAAAGTAGCAGGAAGACATGATTTTACCTTGCTTTCAAATACACACTAACAGATCAAAGCAACCTAATATGCTGAGTCCTTTAGATGGAAGTCCATTTTCTTAGGCTATTCCAAGGCTATTAACAAGGTTCAGCCTTGGACACAAAGGCTTCATTCACTAATGTTGAGGTCTGGGGCTCACCAAGGCAGGAATGGTTGCTCAAGAAGAATCACAGAGTATATTGAAAAGCGGCTCAGAACAAATTGTTCATCTCATTTTGCCAGGCAGCTTGGGATTCTAGTAAAGCCTGGAGAAGAAGGTACTGGCAGTTGCCAGCTTATGAGGCACTCCCCCCATGCATTATTCATTCACTCCATATAACACATAGCATTAGGGCTGACAGAGAATGGGTTTTAAAACAATTGCTCAAATCAGGGCAAAAGTTCCTTTGCTGACATTCAATTTTACATATTTGTTTTATGTGATTTAAAAAAAAAACAACAATCAAATACCTCCAAACATGATGCACAACACTAAAATAAATTTATTTTGCCCTTTGATTTCGTTAAAAGAATGAAAAAAAAATTCTTTAACTTCTTGGGGCAATAATATCAGATTTTATGCATTATCCACATTTTCCTTGTAGAGAAAACCACAGTGACCCCAAGACATAAGCTAACATGTATTATGCCTTAATTTGACATCAGTTCTAGTCACATGGCCAGCCTTATTAATTTTTTAATATTTAGCTTTTCCTTTCCTTCATTCTTACCTAATGAAAATATCAAAATACCTTCATGAGCTCTGCCTGAATTGGGGAAGTTTTGTTTAGGTTTTTTCTTTAGCTGGTGTTACAAAAAAAAAAAAATCCACATTCAGCTAAGACAGTCAAACTTCAGAAACTATTTTAAGCAACTTAAAATATTGATTGTGTACCACACGAAAGACAGCATTTCTTGTGGGAAACAGTCTCTGTTTTGGAGGTGACAAGTATTCACTGTCCTAAAAAGAAAAGAAAAAGAAAAAAGTAGGTTCAGATCTTAATAAAAAATCTTGAAGCTTAAGTAATTGGTTGTATGCCTGGAGAAGACAGGCTGCATTATCACCGGAAACATTTCTAGTCTCTTTTCCAATTCTGACTTGGCAAGCAGAAGAGACTTTTTTTAAGCTTTTAATCTCAGCCAAAATGGACTGATGCCTGGACCTGTTTAGACATTATTCAGACTCTCCCAGCTATCTTCCTAGGTCTGTGCCTTGGGTTAAAGCAAAAAATTCGGTAACCCAGATCTATTCTTCTCACTGCATTAAGTAGTGTTTATTAGGTACTTATGTATATTACATTATGTTAGGTGATGGCCATTGTAAAAGTCACTGTATCAGAATCACAGAATCTTGAGTTGGAAGGGACTTCAGAAGATATCTATTACAACCTGTACCTGAATAAAAATTCCCTCAATAAGTTAATGGAAGTACCTGTCCTGGGACCATCTAGGGCCCTCTTCTCCTACTATACTATCTCACTTGGTGATCTTATTACTTCAGATATGTTTAGTTATCATCTTTATGTGGATGATTCTCAGGTCTTTATATCCTGCCTTAGCCTCTCTCCTGAGCTGTAGCCCACATCACCAATTACCTCCCAGACATTTTGAATTGGATTGTCCCATAAGCATCTCAAGCTCAACAAGTCCAAAACATAATCTTCCTCCCACCCTAATCCTCCACTCTTCCCAATTTTCCTATTACTGTTGAGGCACCATGATTTTATCAGCTACCCAGCCTTGCAACTTGGATAACCTTGACTCCTCACTTAGACTAACCCAAATAGCTACCCCACACATAGACCACTGCGCCTTCTGGATGGTTGTCCTGCCTCAGATATCTCCCTACTCTACTTCATCCTCCACTCAGGCACTAAAGGGAGGAGGTAATAGTTCTACCATGCTCTGCCCTCATCAGGTCTTACCTGGAGTGTCACATTTAGTTCTGAGCACTACACTGTAAGAACACTGATAAACAAGGAGAGTGTCCAGAGAAGGGCAACACAAGAATGATGAAGGCCGGGGTATGCTGATAAGTGCTTAACAACTGACTCTTCAAAAATTGTTTCATATGCTTTTTTTTTTTGCTAGGCAATGGGGTTAAGTGACTTGCCCAGGGTCACACAGCTAGTAAGTATTATGTGTCTTGAGGTCAGATTTGAACTCAGGTTTTTCTGAATCCAGGGCCAGTGCTCCATCCACTGCATCACCTAGCTGCCCCTCCATATGCTTTTGAGGTTGAATCTACATTATGAACATTTTCTCCATCAGTGTCTCAACTTTGGACAATCAACAAAACAAATCAAGCCCTAATGATAGTGTCTGCCAATTTTCAAGGTATAAGTGTTCACACCAAAAATTTAATAATCAGCTCTCAAGAGCCAGTATGAGTGGACTGCAGCACACTCCAAGAGAACATAGATAGGTCTGTGTAATCCCCTGTGAAACTGGGGATGCTTCATAAATGGAAGAGAAGACTCAGAGGGAATATGTTAATTGTCTTCAAGTATTTGAAGACTTGTCCTGTCCAAGAAAGATTAGTCGTCTCCTGTTTGGTCCTAAAGGGTAGAATCAGGAATAATGAATGAAAGTTGCAAACAGGCAAATTTAGACTTGAGACTAAAGGTAGCTAGATAGCTAAGTGAATAAAGCACTGGGCCTGGAGTCAGGAAGTCTGAATTCAAATACAGCCTCAGACATTAGCTTAGCTATGTGACCCTAGGCAAATCATATAACCCTGCTTGCCTCAGTTTCCTCAGCTATAAAATGAGCTAGAGAAAGAAATAGCAAGTAGCAAGTAGTTTTCTTTGCCAAGAAAACCCCAAATAGGGTCATGAAGAGTTGAACATGACTGAAATGACTCAACAAAAAGAAAATTTAGACTTTGATGACAAGAAAAACTTCCCAACAATGAACCCTGCCCTAAAGTCTAGAGAAATGGTCTGTAAGCAAAGGCATACTTTTAAAGTATGTTCTAGTATGGATTATTGTGGGATATGAGTAAGACTTGATGACTGAGATCCCTTCCAGCTCTAAATTCTGAAATGTCTATTGATTGATTGAACTCTAGTACCCTATCTCTGCAGGTCTCTGTGGATAATCTAGGGAGAGGTGGTATCAGTTGAAGTGGTCTTCCCCTTCCTCCAAGTTCCTAAATGAAAGACTTTTATGGAATTCCTATATCAGGGTGTCATTGTACCAAGGCAAAATGAAGGTCAGGGAATTTAGTTATCTCCAAGTGAAAGGACAGACAAATCCGGGATACTTGTGAATACTTAGTATGTGACATCACTAATAGACTTAAAGAGGAATAGTCATGGTGACAGTAATTCAGTGGGGACAAAAATCTAAGTAAAGTTAGCAAAAGCCAGATGCCAGCTCATCAAGTATATTTTAAAGGATATTGTTCTTCAGGTATAAGTTCAGCTCAGTTCAATTCAATAGGCATCTAGGCCCTAAGGAAACAAAGCCAAAACTTCAATAGTCTCTTTCCTCAAGGAGACATGGCATTCCACGGAATGCAAAGGCAGAGGAGGTGATGAAGTTTTGGGAGGTTCAGGGACCCCTGAAGGACCTAAGTACAGGACAAGGTCATCTGGAATGAATTCACAGACTCAAGCAGTCTTCCAGTCAGGTGGCAAAAAGTTTTTTATAACCTTAATATGTTGGGCAGAACTCCTTAAGGAATTCTGCCATGGTGGGCAGAGCTCCTTAGGGAACTTATCATGGTAGACAGAGCTTCTCAGGGAATTTGCAACCTAACAAGAACGATGCTAAAACTCATATAAGAAAAGTAGTGGATTACATGCCAAGTATGCTAATTAGGTGATACCATACAACCTTGGTCACAGATGTCATTCCCTACTGGGAATTGTGGAGGGGTTTTCTTCAGGGATATACGGTGTATTTTTGGTCTGATATGTCTATAACAAGATAGCTTTGGGAGTTGATGTGATGTCTATAACTTGACCTCTAGGTTGTATATGATAACTGTGAGAACCAGTACATGATAGTTTTGTGGATACAAGATAGTCTCATTGATACAAGGACAATTCTACAGAGGTCAGCTTGTTCTTGTAACAGAGGGATAGTGAGATAGTTTGCCTCACTGGGGAGTTATTGCCAGAGATATGGTTTTTGGGCTGGGGAGAACACTGTTGGGGATAGTGTTTTGAGACTAGAGAAAAATATGATTTTTTTTAAAAGGCAATTGAGGTTAAGTGACTTGCCCAGGGTCACGCAGCTACTAAGTGTCAAGTGTTTGGTCTGAGGCTGGATTTGAACTCAGGTCCTCCTGACTTCAGGGCTGGTGCTCTATCCACTATATAGTGGATATAGATAGTGCTCTATCCACTGTGCCAACTAGCTGCCCCAGAAAAATATGATCTTGGAATTGGGGTCTGAGTACAAGCACCTAAGCACCCCATTAGAGAGAGATAGAATATCATGTATGAGGAATGCCACAAATACCAGTTTGCTAGAACATAGAGTGTGCCAGGGGGATATGTATTAAGGTTTGTTTGTTTGTTTTTTTAAAGCAATTGGGGTTAAGTAACTTGCCCAGGGTCACACAGCTACTAAGTGTCAAGTGTTTGGTCTGAGGCTGGATTTGAACTCAGGTCTTCCTGACTTCAGGGCTGGTGCTCTATCCACTATATAGTGGATATAGATAGTGCTCTATCCACCGTGCCAACTAGCTGCCCCAATGTGTATTAAGTCTGCCCCAAATAAGTATTAAGAAAGAAAGTCTGGAACCAGATTGGAAAGGGCTTTAAACTCCAAATGATGGAGTTTTTATTTTATTGTACAGTCAAGTAAGAGATGTTGAAGCTTCTAGATAAGTGACATTGACCTGAGCTTAAAGAAAACCAATTTGAAAGCTGAGTATAGGATGAATTGAGAGGGATGCCTGGAGGCAGGAAAATAGGATTCTTTAAAAAAAAGCATTTATTTTTAAAAATTCTGTACTTAACAAACACCAGTGAGCTTGAGCATTTTTGAGTTAAAAAAAAAATGAAAAAAAAAGGGAAGGGATTACATATGAAATCACTAATCTATATTACCAGCAGCTTGTTCCTGTGCCACACATTCATCTTCTTTCCTCTTCCTACTCTCAAGTTTACACCTTTATCTTGCTTTCACCTTTCCAGATTGACAGTAATGCTCCCTGAACTTGGGAAAAAGTCACTTCCTCAAGGCCAATGGAACCCCCAAACAGAGAGATCTTTTCTCAGAGTATCTGTTAATAATCTAGACTAGCCCAAGAAAGCTTTCTAGAAAATCCTCCAAAATCTCTTAGGACACACTAAAGGCACAGTATTGGTATACAAGGTCTCTGTGATCCCAGGTCTTGTCAACTCAGGACTACACTTGTACTTAACATTTATTTTGCATATATATTGTTCATGTATACATGTTGTGTTCCCCAACAGAATATAAGCTCTTTCAGGGTTTCATTTGAATGTTTCATTTTTGTCTTTCTATCACCTAACTCAGTACCTGACTCACAGTAAGCACTTAATAAATGCTTGCTGAGACAATCCCAGCAGGACTCATGATGAAAAACATCTGCCTCCAGAGAAAGAACTGATGGAGTCTGAATGTACTGACAGAAGCATACTATTTTTTTCACTTTCCTTCTTTTTTATTTTTTTTGGAGGGATTTCAAGTTTTCTTCCACAAAATGTCTAATACAGAAATATGTTTTACATGATTGTACATGTATAACTTATAGCCAATTACTTACTGTCTGAGGGAGGTGGGAGGGAAGACAGGAACGGATAGAATATGGAACTCAAAACTTTAAAAAACCCTGAATATTAAAAACTGTTTTTACATGTAATTGGGGGAAACTATTATAAATAAATGTTTGCTGATTGATTTCAGAATTGACCCTTTTTTCCCTTTTAGGAGTGATACAGAAAACAAGTGAAGAAAAAACAGGATGATAAAGAATTTATTAAGTGCATATTATTTATGTGTTAGACACTTCCTCCCCAGGAGAAAGTTTGTGCATGAATTCAGCTAAAGTAGTGACCTTAGGCAGTTCCAGGTGCCGTCATCTACAAATCAGAGAAGGACTCCTAGCCCCAGGTGTGCCAAGAGATGGTAGCCATGGCAAAGGAAATCACGTGGTCAAGTGGGGGCAGTTCCTGGACCTCAGGCTTCTAGAAAGAATGGGGTTTTACCGGACAATGTCTAATTCCTGGGGAGTTCAGGATCCAGTCTTACAGAGAAAGAAGGGAGGTGTTCCTGGGCATCAGGATTCCTTTTCTAACAACCCCAGGCTGTAGATTAAACGAGAATTTACTTGGTTTTTGTTTGTTTGCTTTTATTTTTGCAGCTTACCTTTTCTTTGTTTTTTTTTAAACTGAACCTTCCTTTTACTAGCCACGTGAGTAATTGGGGGGGAGGGGAACCGGCTGTGTGGGGGAGGGGGTCTCCACAACATTCCGTTTATACACAAAACTAAACAACAAGCACAAAGCCACTATTGCAGTTAGAAGTTAGCAGCACCGGGGAAGGGGGAAAACTGTGGGTGTCAGTTAAATAAATACTGGCCTCCCCTGCATCTGGGCGTCGGGGACCTTGGTCTGCTACAACTCTAGAGCAATGAGAATATCAAGGGCGGCTTGGGAAGGCCAGAGCCATCGGGTGAAGTCGGGGCGGTTTGGCAAATGGGTGAAGGGATTGCTCCTACCCCTGCTAAGATCCCCCCAGCCCCTGGGTCTGGCAGGAGGGGGGGCAGCCTGCTCCCTTCTGGGCTTGGGCAGCCCCAGCAGGGGGGCCAGACTCACAAGGGCTCCGCCCCAGGAGATCACGGCATTGCCCCCCAGTTTCTCGGTCAGGGTCCAGCGTCCCTCACTTCTCATGACGGCTGCCTTGTGATGCATCTGTGACTCGTCAGTTTCCTCTTGACCGCGTCCTCGGAGTTCGCATAAATCATCTTGTTCTTGAGGCGGGCGCACTCGGGGACCCAGAAGATGAACCCCAGACCTTCCTCCTCGCTCTCGTAGGTGGCATCAAAGCGCGTAGCGGCTGTCCTCGTCTGGCAGCATCTTGGCAGAGGGGGTGCAGGGGTCGTCCCCAGTCTGCCCCACGTGGATCTCCTCGTCCTCCTCCAGCACGATGTTCTTCTGATCCTCGCTCAGGCAGAACAACGCGGCCTCCTTGCATTTCTTCACCTCCTCGGGTGTCGAGGACTGGCGAACCTTCACGGCCTTGGACGCCCTGATCACCCCATCCCAGACAGCCGCCCCAGGGGCCATGGTTCGGGAAAGGAGCGAAGGAGAATGGGAAGGAGGGAAGGAGACTGTGGAGGGAAGGAGGGCCACAGGACCGGAGGGAGTCGCGGCTCCGCCTCTGCTGCCTGGACCGGTATTGTTTTTGTTTTTGTTTTTGAATTCACACCTAGAGTGTGGCAGGCGCAGTGTGTAACAAATGGGCGCTGGGAGAGGCGTCTCGAAGAAGGTGGCACTAGAGATAAGCCTCAAGGACAAAGGAGGCAAAGGTGGCGAGGGAGAGCATTCCAGGCTTGCCTGATAGCCCACTGTACAAAGGCACGGAGGCGAACAAAGCCCAGTTTGTCTAGAACGACGCATGTAGAGAACCTGTAATGAGTCTCGAAAGAGGCTGGAGCCAGACTGTGCGGATCCTTAAATAGCAGAGAGGCCGTAGTTAGCCACTTTTTTAGGAGTGACAAGATGGATTGGAGCGACCGCTACGAGGACCCTCCAGCAGCCGCGGGAGGGCGGAAGAGAGAGGGCAGCCGCCCGCCCCGCCCGGCAGCCACGGTGGCAGGCGGCAGGCGCCATGGCCGGGCCCGAGCTCCGCGCGGCCCTGGAGGCGCAGCTCCGCCGCCTGGCCATCCCGACGGTCAGCGTGGATCACCCCGAGGTGAGGGCCCCTGCGGCGCCAGCAGACGCGCTCTCGGCGCGAGCCCTTGTGTGCGGACAGTGGGGGGGGGGGGGTGGGGCGCGGGGTGGGGAGGCGACCCGTTCCCGGGAGAGGTAGTTCTACTGCTCGATCTGCCCCAGGATTAACACATTTGGGGTTTTTACTAAAATATTTGGAATCGTGGAGGAAATAAGCCCGAAGTGCGCGTTCAGTATTACTTTTTGATTGTTGTTCAGTCGTTTTTCAATCGGGTCCGACTCTTCGTGACCCCGTTCCTGATTTTCTTGGCAAAGATACTGAAGCGGTTTGCCATTTCCTTCTCCAAGCTCATTTCATATGAGGAAACGGAGGCAAACAGGGTTAAGTGACTTGCCTAGGGTCACGGAGCTAGTGTCTGAGGTCCTATTTGAACTCGTCTTCCTGACTCCAGGCTCCGCGCTCTGTCCACTGCGCCGCCTAGCGGCCCTTCTTATGAACTGGATGGGATCAAAAAAAGAGAAAGGCCTTTGTCAGTGCCAAGGCCTTCGTTAAGCGGAGCACATTATTTGTGGAAGTGGGCTCAAGAGTGTTTTGAGAAGGATGCTTAATAATCTAATAATAAACGGGATTATCTAATAATAAACGGGATTCTTAAAACCACTGTAGGGCAGTAGTTATCTGATAACTACTGTGTGGAAGGAGACGTGTAAGCAAGTGAATTTCAACAAACATGTATTAAGAGCCTATTGTACTGAATGGCACTGCGCTAGGTGCTGAGGAAAAGCCAAGAATTAGAGCCCCTGCCTTACAGGAGCTGTTTATCAGCCGTAAAATCACATTGTTTGTTCCAGCTCCACTATCAATCCTACAGAACAGTCATAATTTGGATTTGGTAAAAAATAAACACATTTCTACTGTCATTTCAGTCAACTCATGACCCTGTGGGGCAGCTAAGTGGCACAGTGCATCAGGGGCTGGCCTGGAGTCAGGAAGACCCGAATTCAAAGCTAGCCTCAGACATTTTTACTAGCCCTGTGACCCTGGGCAAGTCACTTAACCCTGTTTGCCTGAACTGGAGAAGGAAATGGCAAACCACTCCAGTATCCTTGCCAAAAACAACAAAACAAAAACTGAAATGGGGATCACAAACAACTTGCCATGAAATATTAAATTTTATTCTCTTTAGTTCTCTTACAGCAGATGCTTAACCTTATTTTAATATTTTGATGACTACATTTCAGTATGTTTCCTTTTAACCCTATGATTGTTTTATGCACAAACATCATTCTGAGAAGCCCATAGGTTTCACCAGACTCTGAAAGGCTTTCAGTGACACCATCAAGATTAAGAACTGTTTTTGAGAGTTGCCTGGGACACTAAGAGGTTAAATGACTTGTCTAGTGGCTCATAGCCAGGATATGTCTGAGACAGAATTTGAACTCAGGTCTTCATTATTGGGAGGCCAGCTCAGTCCACTGTGCCTTTTTTCCACTAAAAACATATATCCTATTGTTGTTTGGCACTCCCTCCATTCTTTTACTTCCTGTCACATATCTAGTCTCATCTAACCTCCCTAGTGCTCAGCATAAAATAGTTTAAATACTTGATTCATCTGCCTGTCCCCTTTT